>NC_069499.1:931768237-932045737 GCF_027579735.1 Bombina bombina | reverse complement strand
TTGTTTCATTTTAGTTTATCGTCAATGTACTGTAATGTGAATCTTTTCCCGAGAGGTTACACACCTTTGCGGGAACTATATAACATAAGGGTCTCAGTAAGTCTCTGTTAGTATCTTGGAATCGAGGGTTAATATCTCCTGAGGGGGGTTATTGAACAGGGGGGTTTATAATCATGTTTGTTATGTGATTCAACCTGGTTATGTGTGATGTTCATGGGCTTGTGGTTGGAACTTTAAGGCCTTTAGAAGTGATGCAGCCTTCACCTTTCACCTTGGGTTCGGGCGTGGTTCCGTTCCCCATTTCTGCATTCCTGACCGTGTGGCGGAGATATACTAGTCCGCAGGGGTATGGTCATAGGAGGTGGTGAGTGTACCAGCCATTGTAGGTGTCAGGTGCCGTTTTTGTTTTCATTCTTTAGTCCATATTGATATTTCCTCTATCCAGTTATGGAGGATTCTGATGCTGAGACTGTGCTAATTTCAGATTCAGTTACAGAGGATTCTGATACCAAGACTATTTTAATTTCAGATTCTGTGTCCGGTGACGAATCCGGATTGGCCTCGTTGACGCATGTAGACCAGTTTTCTTCCGTATGCCATTTTAGAGCGCCTTGTTCCTCGGGCCCAGGGAATTAAGGGACTGCTGAGCCATCCGCCTCTGGGGGTCCTGTCCTCCGAGAGGCGAGTTCCCTACCAATTCATACTTCTATACATGCGGGTAACCCAGTTTCTGATTCCTCCATGCAGGGTGGCGTGCTCCCCCCGGAGGTTGCAGCACGTTTTCGCCTTCACATAATGTTGGCGATTGTTCGTCTGCAGAGTCCAGAGGTTTCTTTGAGAATGTGCTCGTGCCCTATTGTCCCGGGCCTTCCACCTTGGGGAGGGCCTCTACAGTTCCCCGCTGGTGTAACTGTCCCTGAGTGTTGTGCATTTAATTACAGGATTGCGCGCCTTCGCATATTGCTCAGACATGTTTTTCAGTTATTGAATGACCCTATCGTTACCAGATACAGGGATTTTCAGTCTGCTAATTCGAATGGTGCACCTTATTAGACATGTGGGGATGAAGTAATCTCCTGATTGTCATTTGTTTGAGATCTTTCCCAGTTTTTTTAAAGATAGGGCTCCATTTGGCTGGCCCTGCGGGTAGGCCTGTGTCTTTTTGGTTGTTAACCTCCGGGTTGCCTTATATTTTATTTATATCCAATGGGATGTCTCTTATTTGTTCGTTTCCTTCGGGAACCTTCTGGGATTGATACTCTTTACTTCTTCGGAATTTGTTTTGGACATGTTAGCCCTCTGTTAAAACTGTCTGTTTTCTGTTTTTTCCCCATGAAGGAGAATTTATGCAGCTTGCCGGTTAGGACCCTAGGTGCAGGCTGGTCCTGTCGGGTTCGTTCGGTCTTGTGGCTGTTCAGACATGTGTCGCTGTTCTGCTCGGCTGGTCTGGTAGAAGCGCTGAGTGCTCAGGTTATCATTGTTTTTCATGTTCAACTAAGCATTCGAGAGGAGTCTGTGAGGCGGGAAGGATTGTTTCAGTCCTCATAGCCTTCAGTCATAGATGGCCGAGCAGGGGAGTTTTTCCGCTGCGTCATTCTATCTGACATCTGATTTTATCAGAACTTAGAGTTATCCTTCCCCATGTGGTGGAGGGTTGGAGGGCTTAACACCCCTTACCGCATTTGAGAAGTTTGGCCTTCATTTTTAGGCCTCTGGATTTGTCCTTTTGGGCTTGAAACAGCTTGTACTGGATAGCTGTCTAGCATGCGGAAGGTTTGCAGTTTGAAACCAGTTGCAGCTCTTGACACCTTGCAGGTGTACGCGTAAGCTGTTTATAGTGCATCTAGATACAGCTCTTACTCTTTGACGTGTACTGTCTGTCTGAGTTATAAGAGAGCTAAAAAGGGGGAGTGAATCAGGAGCGCTACAGCTAAAGGTGCTAAGAAATAAGACTATATGTTCTATACTTAAAAATATGACAAGGACAATATCTTATCTAAAATATGACACAATTTAATTGCACAAACGATAATAACAAATAAAAACGGACGTCTCCGTAAGTAAAACTTCTTAAGTTGCCTCCATATAAATGTTGCAATAGCAAAAAGAGTTTGTGGTGTAAGTATAAACAGTCCAGTGTACACTTTCAGTATTTTTATTACGTGTTGGTTTGCTAGCAAACAAGGGCTTAGGAATCCGGTAAGTCTATCGCAACTCCTCCCCAGGAAAAGCACAGTGACTCTTGTAGTAAAAATAGAAAAGTCTTTATTGGTAGTATAGCGTAAATAAAAACAGGGATGTGAGATACAACTCACAGATTCAATAATGGTGTTCCAGTATTGCAAGACACGGCAAACATGTTTCGTGTGGGGCCTCCACACTTGTTCACTGCTGTTAATTGCAAGCACTGGATACACCTTTAAAGGACAATCAATCACCAAAAATTGTAGACATGTGTGTACTTAACCCTGCCTATACAAATAATTGCCAAATAAAATACACAGACATTTTAACATGTGAGAGGAAAAGTGAAATAGCTAACATTAGAAAAATATATGTATTAGTAACATTGTGATTTTTGAACTATGCCATGAAAATGTGTTATATAATAGTTCTTTTAGGGAACCAGGAGAGACCAGGACTTGTCATATGACTAAACATTAGATAAAGAGATTAACATCAGATTCCATATTGATGCCAAGCGGATATCTAGTATTGAGAGTGAATATCCACTGAGCCTCCTTATAGCTCAGTTTATATTCCCTGTCTCCCCCCCTAGAATGTTTTGGGATATAATCAATGGCCTGAATTGATACTAGGGATGAGTCAGCATCATGCATATTTTTAAAATGCTTAGCAACAGGCGTGAAGACATCAGGGTTATCAATATCCCTGATGTGTTCAAGTGCTCTGTCCCTGAGCATTCGCTGGGTTTTTCCAACATATTGGATCTGGCACCTCCTGCAGGTCAAAAAGATAAACTACAAAAGTAGATTTGCAGTTCAATTTGTGTCTAATTCGATATGACTTATTTGTAACTGAGGAATGGAAGCAATCACCCTCCACCACATAGTTGCAGGTTTTGCATGTTTTTGCTTTGCATCTAAAAAAAGCCCATTCTCTGAGGTAACCAAGTACATGTTCTCTGTGTGGGCAATTGTGAAGGGGCTACTATGTTGCCAATAGTGATAGCTTTCCTAGCTACGAATTTGCAGCCACTATTAGCTACCCTTTCCAGAGAAGGATCAGTAGCAAGAATAGGTAGACTTTCTCTAATCAGGTTGCAAATTTTGTTGAACTCCAAACTATAAGGAGTGCTAAAGATAAGTTTATCTCTGCAAACTTCCCTAGTAGATGGAGTTCTATCATATCTCTTATATGTCAATAGCTGACTACGTGGGATTTTTCTGATTTGTTCTCTTGTGGATTTTAACAAAGTTGGTGGATACCCATGTTCTAAAAGCCTCCCCTCCAAAATGTCAATTTGTTCATTAAACATAGTATCATTAGAACAAATTCTGCGTGTTCTAATGTACTGACTTTTAGGTATGGCTTTTAGAACGTGTTTGGGATGGCAGGATTGAAAATTAAGGATAGTGTTCCCACTAGTTGGTTTACGATATAAATTAGTGTCCACAGTCTTTGTTGATATTTGAGCAGAGAGCTCAATGTCCAAAAATTTAGTGTGTAGTGGATGTTGTTCAAAAGTGAATTTAAGATTTGCCTCATTAATATTGATGTATTTAATAAAATCCTCCACACTACTACTATCCCCATTCCACACCAGCAACAGGTCATCGATGTAGCGTCCAAAATATATGATATTATTCTTATGAGGGTTGCCATCTCCATAGACGTGGAACAGCTCCCACCATCCCATATAGAGATTGGCGTAGGAGGGGGCAAACTTTGCCCCCATTGCCGTTCCACGCCTCTGGAGATAGCAACAACCCTCAAACAAGAAAAAATTGTGAGTTAATAAAAATTCGATGGCCAAAATAAGAAACTGTTTGACCTCCACCAAATAATTAGAGTAATTGTCCAAAACAAAGGACACTGCCTCGAGCCCCTGCTGGTGTGGAATGGAGGTGTAAAGAGAAACAACATCTATAGTCACGAATCTGATGATCTTGAGAAAGCCCTGTAGAGGGAGAAACGCGTTGATGTGCTGCAACAACTACTGAGATTCACTATATGTAGCTGGAGCTACCACAGTGTTTATGAGGATTGTGCAATTACGCTAATATAATTAGCTATTGGAAAGACTTTGCAACTAACTCTCTGAACTCCTTATCGGATAATCAAGTTTACTTACATCATTCATTTTTGTACCTTGCGTGCCACCTAGCACTAAGAGCAGGTACTTGTCATCGGATGATCGCTATACTCTAGATAAGAGTCACCACTACCGCTGTTGGCTGGTTCCGAATTTGGACCAATCAGAAAGCCCGTTTGGGACAGCGCCCACATAAGTGACGTCATCACGCATACGGCTGTAACTAATCCACAGAGAACATCGAGTGGAAAGTCTGGGGTAAGCCCTTGTTTGCTAGCAAACCAACACGTAATAAAAATACTGAAAGTGTACACTGGACTGTTTATACTTACACCACAAACTCTTTTTGCTATTGCAACATTTATATGGCGGCAACTTAAGAAGTTTTACTTACGGAGACGTCCGTTTTTATTTGTTATTATCGTTTGTGCAATTTAAATTGTGTCATATTTTAGATACGATATTGTCCTTGTCATATTTTTAAGTATAGAACATATAGTCTTATTTCTTAGCACCTTTAACTGTAGCGCTCCTGATTCACTCCCCCTTTTTAGCTATTTTATTTACCTATTTTGGGAACACATAGGTATTCTCAGGAGTTTGGTGTTGTTCACCCTGCGCTCACTGGTCCAATATCCTTTGAGTTATAAGAGACCTTTGGGTTTTCTTCCATTGTCTCCGGGTGAGTTGGATCTCCTTTTAGAGATCTGTGTTTCCGTGTGATGGTTATTCACTGCGGGGAATTTGTTTAGCTCGGGATTTTCCGGAGCTGGGTAGACTTAGTGCCTTTCTCTTCCTTGTGTCCTCTGCTTGTGCGGAGGTGATAGGGAGACTAGCCCTGCTAGTTTGGATTTTTTTGACCTTGAGGTATCCCTTTGTTGTCCTGAGGCTCTAAGAAATATCTTCATACGACTTCTAGACCTGCTCCTTGGAGCGTTGGACTTTAGCTAGGGATGGTTCCTTTCTTTGGTCGAGGCTTTCAAGTTCTTCTCGATATCCGGATTCTCTGGATATGCATCCATATCCCTTGTGTCTGGCTTTTTGGCCAGCTGGGGTGTTTAGTTCTAGGGTAAGGTTTGCCTGAACTATTAGGTGCCCGGACCTGTTTTTCTTCCTGAGACTTCCAGTTGCTGTAGCTTTGCTTGGCCTTTCTCCTGACCCTCCTGGGGTCTTGGATCTCAGGGCTGGTCGGGGTGTTCTACGGTAGTGGGAACTTGGACTATGTCCTTGTTCCATCTACTTAACCTGGTCATGGTTGGCCAGGTTTACAGAGTATTTTTTAATCTTTGCCACAGAATAACCCATCATCTGGTGGTTAGCTGTGTGGCTTGCGCCTCAAGGGTTGTTGGTTCATACCCCGCTGCTGGCACTGGATGTCCAATTTCCGGTGCGCCTTAGGGTTGCATTCCCCTGGTCAGCTTGTCAGGGTCCCTGTGGATTCCCTGCTCTGCAGGCGAATGGGTTGGCTGTGCCTCTGCTTGGCAAGCTACTTTTAGGGGGGTCCTTTTCTAGGACATCTGTGTTGGGAATTTCTCTTCCCATTAGCCGTTGATTTTGGGCCTTGTGGACAGTTGTTGCCCTTCCGGCATCATCCCTTTCTTTTAGGGGATATTCTCCTCCCTATGGAGATAGAGTCCTTGCTTGGGGCTTCTTCTGAATGGAAGGCGGAAAGGTGGGATTGGTTCCCCCTGGGGTCTTGCTGGCTCCAAGTCAGACTTGTTGGGCCTTTATTTTGATAGATCCTTAGGTCTATGGCGTTGTCTGTTTTCAGAGTCGAGTTGTACTTGTACTCTGTGGGGATAGCTGTGCTATCCTTACTCGCATTCCTGTACCTGTTTTGGGATTCTTTTGTTCCCCTGTCTTGGATCCCTGAGGCTGGGTTGGTCCAGCTGGGTGTGGGTCTGCTGGTAAGGCGCTACGTTCACGTCGCAGTTTCCTCTGGGTGTGTGAGCCTTGTTGAGTCTATCCGGTTAGCTCAGTCTGCTAGGGTATAAATTTTCCTTTTAACTTGCTCCATTGATTTCAGAAGAGGGTTTACGCTTCCTTCGGGTTCTGAGGGTATAATCCCCTTCACTGGGGGCGCGATTGAGGGTTTTGTGTTCCCCTTTTTAGGGACCTGTGTGTAGGTCTGGCGACTTAGATTGCCTGGAGCGTACCCTCTGTCTGGGGGTTGCTTTTGCAGTCTGTTTTCTTGCTTGACTGATTCTTCCTCCTCGCAAGTACCCTCTGTGTCATCCTGTTATGGACTGACTATGGTCAGATACTGGGAGGACTTTGCCTCTTCAGTTGCATTCCGTGCTTTCAGGATGTTTGAGAGACGTCTTTTCTGTCTCTGTGCCCGGTGTTATCCCGGGTTTCGCTTGGTATAGGCGTGGCCTCCTTCCCCTGTTTGAGCCCCTTTGGGTCTCTTTGAGCTGGGCTCACTCTTTAAAGGTGTTCTTTTTTGTATTAGTGGACCTTTTGGTTTCCTTGGTACTCCTTTGCCTTGTCCCTTTGAGGGTTTCGGCTGGTGTCTCCTTCATTTGCGAGGGATGAGCGGTGGGGGACCGTCTGTTGGGCTACGGTGTCTCCTGGAGGACTGTTGGCTCAGTCGAGTCCATTTTGCGGTCTCTAGTTTGGCTCCTGGACTGACTGCGAGTCGGTGTCTTTGAGGCTTTTCCTCTTAAAATGTTCTCCGCTTCGGACTAAGCGTTTTTATTTATTGGGTAGAGGTTCAGGCCTGGTGCCCTCAGTATGGGTCGCCTATTGTACCCTCCCATCTTGGCATTCAGTGTCCTCTATATAGCTTGGGTATTGTTTTCCCAAAAGTAATGAATGCAGCTGTGGACTCTTTCCATTTAAGAAGAAAAACATAAATTATG
Organism: Bombina bombina; assembly: GCF_027579735.1. Lineage (NCBI taxonomy): Eukaryota > Metazoa > Chordata > Amphibia > Anura > Bombinatoridae > Bombina > Bombina bombina. The sequence goes on along the minus strand of NC_069499.1, from coordinate 932,038,600 downwards.
CTTACCTAATAATTTCCTTTTCTTCTGATGGAAAGAGTCGACAGCTCCCCACCCTTAATGTTATGTGGGGCGTCCTTATTATTCTTCTGGCACCTTTCACCCTGATATTTCTTCTACTGTTCCTTGTCCCTTGGCAGAATGACTGGGGGATGAGGGGAGTGGAAGGTGCATTTAAGCCTTTGGCTGGGGTGTCTTTGCCTCCTCCTGGTGGCCAGGTTTTTATTTCCCAAAAGTAATGAATGCAGCTGTGGACTCTTTCCATCAGAAGAAAATGAAATTATCAGGTAAGCATAATTTATGTTTTTATTTGTATTTTAACATATTGGTTTTAATAAAATTTGTTTTATTAATTTTTTGATTATGGTTTACAAGTTGAATATATGTATGTCGTGTGGGTGCAACAATGTGTATTCTTTTCTCACTTCTTTACTGAAAATGTTCTTTTAACTGCACATGTGCAAACAACAATTTATGCTCATATCCTATATATGTGTATTATTTTAATATTGGCTAGCAAGGGTGGTACTTTTTGCTCTGAGGTACGTAGAAATCATTGAACACTTAAAACCTGAAACAATATACTTATCTGACAAAATAAATCTGCAGAATTTATTACAAAATTCTCCTCATAGTTGTAGATACATTTATCATACAGCTGACAATTTTACAAAAGGGTCAAAAAATATTGCACTCCTATTCGGTAGAGTATGTAATTTTAAGACTAGTGACCCTGCACTACTATGTGTTTAGCCCTTACAAAGAGGTTAAGCACACGAGTACTGCTTGGACCAGCAGTGCTGATTGGATCAGCTGCAGTTACTGGGTACTTAACACCTTTCCAGGGGCTAAACGCTCAGTAGTTGAGTGTCTAATTAATTAGAGCATGTCATTTTTTCAACTATTATGGTCCTTTAATGGCTGATCTAGCAAAGCTAGAAGTACTCAGAACTTATTTTTCAGTTTAGCTTTTTTTTTTTTTCTTGGACCACAAAAGCTAGTGTCGCTGAAAGCATGAGGCCCATGGGCTGTCAGTTGTATGTGTTTGATGTTGGGAATAGCTGAAAATGTTAGCTCATGGATAAATAACTGGATAAAAGATAGGGAGCAACGAGTAGTAGTAAATGGATCATACTCAGATTGGACAAAGGTAATCAGTGGCGTCCCCCAGGGATCAGTACTGGGCCCTGTTCTTTTTAATATTTTTATAAATGACTTGGAGCAAGGATTAAATAGTGACATCTCTATTTTTGCAGATGATACTAAGTTAAGTAAGGTCATAAGGTCAGAGCAGGACGAACTCTCTTTACAAAGGGATTTGCTAAAATTAGAACTATGGGCAAGTGAATGGAAAATGAGATTTAATACGGAAAAATGCAAGGTTCTACATTTTGGAAGTAAAACACTGGTTGTGATTTTATGCGCTCATGTACTGAAACAAATATTTTTATATAAAAAATTTTAAATGGTTGTTGCCAACTTAATATTATTTGTTATATATTGTCGCCACTGTGATGGTATATGAGTTGCTTATCCAAAAGTTTGAAAAACTTTGAAAATATTTGAAAACTGTCTAAATACAAATTAAAATACAATGAATAAAACTGAATGAAACATGAATAACAGATAATATGTTAAAAATACAAATATTCCTTAATTCTGAAATAAATAATCAAATCCCCTTGTTCCTAAAATAGATATGGGTTAAAACATCTATGATTTAAAAAAAGTCCATATATATAAAAAATAATAATAATAGCAACCAAAAGATCTGGAATTTGATACTTTAGGATTGTACTGGGATTTGAGAAAATTGGTCTTTTACAGTTCTATGTAACAGTACCTTAGGTGTTAATCACAGAAGATATTTGTAAGTTCCGTGAATAGTCCTGAGTTTGTAGGAGATAATGTTCAATTGAACCGTAGAAAAGCAAAAATTATTTTGATTGTAGTGCCACTGTAGTGCCGCCTGGTCGCAGCCAGCAATCCCACTGGTCCCGGCTCAGAAATGGTTACATGAAATGAAAGAAAAGACAGGCGCACAAGGCACGATTCAAGTGTAGGATTTTATTATACTAGTAAAACACACGGTTAAAAACACTTACTGGATAAAAGTTAAAAGTCAGCATTGAGAGCATATGCTCATTAGGATTATCGCAGCTCCTGCAGCACCAGGGACAACTGGTAGGAGCTGCTACCGGACGGACAACTGTGTGCTGTGCATAGTGAGAACATATTTGAGTTAGCGATTGTGTCTGACACAGGAATCGGCGTGACAGGAATATACAAGCTTTCAACTTAAATCTGGGTTTACATATGCGCTCACACCCTCTAGTAATGATTGGCTAGAAAGCGCACACCTCCCATCTGATTGGCGGACATACCTTTAAAACAAATAGGCGCCAAGTTCAATTCATTCAGCCTTTGATAAAGCCCGACCGGAGTCGGGGGAAACGCGTCAGGCATCCGAACAAAAGACTTAGCAGGAAAGCAGTTAAAGAATACTGTTCAGCACTAGCGTTACTAAGACTGGGGTGACAGGATCCGGAACACCGCCGCCCACTTAGTCTTTTCGTAAACGGAGAGGAGAAGGACCAACTATCTCCCTGGTGCTGCAGGAGCTGCGATAATCCTAATGAGCATATGCTCTCAATGCTGACTTTTAACTTTTATCCAGTAAGTGTTTTTAACCGTGTGTTTTACTAGTATAATAAAATCCTACACTTGAATCGTGCCTTGTGCGCCTGTCTTTTCTTTCATTTCATTTTGGAAGTAAAAATAAGCAGGCTACGTATTTTTTAAATGGGACAAGACTTAGCCAAACACAGGAGGAAAGGGATTTGGGAGTAGTAGTAGATAACAAGCTAAAGATGGGTGCACAATGCAGGGCAGCGGCTTCAAAGGCTAATAAGATACTAGCATGTATTAAAAGAGGCATTGATTCAAGGGAGGAAAGCATAATTCTGTCATTATATAAAGCCCTGGTAAGACCTCACCTTGAGTTTGGAGTGCAGTTCTGGGGACCAATTGCTAAACAAGATATTGCAGAACTAGAAAAAGTTCAGAGAAGGGCCACAAAGCTAATAAGGGGATTGGAGAAATTAACCTATGAGGAGAGGCTAGCCAAACTGGGTCTGTTTTCTTTAGAAAAAAGGCGCTTGAGAGGTGACATGATTACTTTATATAAATATATTCAAGGCCCATATACAGAGATGGCAGAAGCTCTGTTTATTCCAAGAAAATTGTTTCTGACAAGAGGTCATAATTTAAGGTTGGAGGAAAGGAGATTTAATCTCCTGCAACAGAAACGTTTTTTCACTGTAAGAGCAATAAAATTGTGGAACTCATTACCAAAGGAGGTATTGAATGCCAATACCATAGATACATTTAAAAATAGTCTGGATAAATTTCTGTATATAAACAAAATTCATGGATATGATTGCTAGTATTAAATGGGTCACATTTAAATGGGGTTATTTAAGCTTAACTGGAGCTTTTTGTAAGTATTTTAGATTTGTATAGGTTGAACTCGATGGACTTCAGTCTTTTTTCAAGCTTATCTACTATGTTACATCTACTATGTTACTATGTTTGATAGGGAACTTATATATATATATATATATATATATATATATATATATATATAGTATAAAAAGGTCAGTAAACTCTCTATTCAGCAATAACACCGGAATACTCTTGATTTAATTAATGTTCAGGAAAGCCCAACTGGCCTTACACTAGAGTAGGTATTATCCTTTATCTGTGGTACAGTAGACATGATTAACCCCTAACATACATACATACATACGTCATGCGGTACGAAGCCCATCATACCACACAACTCATATATACATCGCAGTTTCAGGAAGCTCCAGCAGTCTCAGCTTTAAATTGAGAGCCGAGACTGCTATTCCGAAGCTGCAGGCAATCTGTCCTTATGGTAACAGAGCACGATGGGCAGATTGCCATATAGTTAACATAGTCGGTGTCACTGTCTTTAACAATCTCCTTCAGTGCCGGTCAGAGATGTGGGAGGGAACAAGGGAGGTGGGTGGCCGGCACAGAGTTGGGGGGGGGAGTGGGAGGGGCCCTAAGCTACAGAAAATAAAGTATGGAAGGTAGAGCGAAGGGACGCTACACTACAGAAAAATGAGCATTTGGGTGGGGGGCCCTACTTTGGTGATCGAGGGGAGGGGGGATCGCTACAGTACAAAAAAAAAATATAATAATAATATATGAATTGCCACTACTTAAGATGGCTCAAAAATAAAAAAAGCCCTAAAACTTAATTTTGCCAGGGCCTAAGATGGTAGTGATGGGTGGTGAGACCTGTTTGGGAGGGAGGTGGGAGGTGTCAGGGGGAGGGTAATTCTTACACTAGCCTACTATAACCCTTCACTGCCAGGAATTTCCGAAATATGGTGTGCAGCTGCAATTAGTGGCCTTATATTACCAAAAAGCAATGACAAAGCTATTTCTGAACAAAGGGACCCCAGATAAGCTTTTACATTAGTTTGTGCTATAACTGCACAAGCGGTATATAAATAATTTCAATACCATGGATTGTCTACTAAAAAAAATATTTCTTTTTAAATGGAGTGAAATTCCTTGTAGCGAAGGGTTTAAAGGGACGACAAAAAAACACATTTTTCTTTCATAATTCATATAGAGCATACAATTTTAAACTACTTTCCAATTTATTTCTATTATCATATTTTTTTGTTATCCTTTGTTGAAAAGCAGGAGTATAAGCTCAGTAGTGTGCATGTGTCTGCAGCCGTTTTGCAACAGTATTATACATTAGCAAGAGCACTAGATGGCAGCACTATTTCCTGTCGTGTAGTGCTTCAGGCATGTGCACGCTACCTACCTAGGTATCTCTTCAACAAAGAATAACATTAGAACTAAGCAAATCTGAAACTAGAGAATACAATTATAAAAATGTTTCCAATTTACTTCTATCTGAATAATGAAAGAAATGTGGGGTTTCATGTCCCTTTAAGTTCTCCTACAGGCAGGCTATGTGTATCCCAGAATCGTTTGCTATCCAGAGGGCTTCAGGCGAATAGTTCCTATATGAAGCTTTGTATAAGCAAGTTATTGTGGGGTTGCATATTTTGTTTTTAATGACTGGTTATTTTATCAAGTGTATTCTCATTTCCCAGGACTGCAGCCTCCACTTTCAAAGACTTTGAACTGGTGTCCACTCAACAACACCCAGATACCGTCCTCCGACGACGCTTCAAAGACCCAATCCGGCCAGAACATGGAACAGAGTCTGTCCTTACCAAGCCACGCACCAACCGGCTGGTGAAGCTGGCATTCATGGGTCTGACAGTTGCACTAGGGGCGGCGGCATTAGCAGTGGTGAAAAGTGCCTTGGAATGGGCACCAAAATTTGAGATCCAGATTTTTCCGTAACCGAAGCTATGAGGAATATAATCCTATGCTAGCGTGAAATACAAGAACACATGGCAGCATTGTTTGATCAGTGATTGAGCTCCGAGTGTGCACATGGGAACTTATGTCTGCAATAATACCTGTGTGCTATGAACTCTTGACACTAGCGTCTCTAGCTCATTACTTTTGTGACAGTCAAACCTCATGGACAATTACGCACATGAATTTGTCCTCTGTTCTGTCACATAATGGGCCATTTTCACCACTGGCTTTCTCACGTTTGTGTTGATCTAGATTCACTTTCCTAACACATGAAGTATGTGCGATACATCTTACTGTGTCGTTTACAGTTTAAATGAGCAATAGATTGTATTGCTCGTACAGAGACTAGAATGGGGACAAAATCCCCTGACACAGCTTGTATGGGAGTAAAGAACCACTACTAATTATTTACCTGTATATAAAGCTTGTACAGTAACATGGCTCTCTGTAAAATATATCATTAATGCTTGAGCCAGTCTCTGCTTACTAGGCCTGTGATTTTATACACACTCACACACATATACACACATATATACACATACATACATACATACAAACACAGATATATATATACATACATACATACATACATACATACACACATATATATACACACACACACATACATACAAACACACATATATATATACACATACATACATACATACATACAAACACACATATATATATACACACACATACATACAAACACACATATATATATATATATATATATATATATATATATATATATATATATATATATATATACATACATACATACATACATACATACATACATACATACATACATACATACATATACACACACATACATACATACAAACACATATATATATACACACACATACATACAAACACACATATATACACATACATACACACACATACATACAAACACACATATATATACACATACATACACACACACACACACACACATATATATATATATATATATATATATATATATATATATACACACACACACCCACACACATATATATATATACATACGCACACACACACACATACATACATACACACACATACACACACATACACATATATATATATATATATACATACACATGTATTTTCCTTTATATCTTTAACATGATCGCTCCTTTCTTACATAAATTAAATTATTTACCTTGTGACCATATATAGGTCAAATAATACAGCCAAATTCTATTTATCTGGAGATATTAGAGACATTTTTCTAAACAAAATCCACTGTGCATAGAGCAGCAAATTAAAAAATATATATCTTTTTTAAAAGTACAGCAGTATTTTGAGTACTTCATATTACTGGCTGATCAGAACAACTCCCATATCTATGTTGGTGGTTAGGGTCACCACTCTGTAAGCCTGATGGAACAAAATTGGTTTATAGGGGGCAGAAACATGCGTTTTAAAAATAAATAAAAAATACTACACTTTTAAATATTTTCTTTTAGATGAAGCAGAGAAAATTATTACAATGTGACTGTTTTTTTTTTTTTTTATATCTTAACTCCTGTATGGGTGCCCTAACGGTTCAGTTTCAAGCCTTGCCTTTAAAGATCATGTTTACAGCGTTACTCACAATATTGCCATAAAATCGCGTCTGTCACCTATGTCTGCATTTAACACGTATGTTGCTTGTTTAAAATCTAGCTTTTATTTTTATAATAAAAAGAAGAAAAAACTCAATGAAAACAGAACATGATAGTAGTTCTCAAAATTGCAGTTGGCGACAAGAAGATCTTTCAGGCTTGTCCCGCCTAAGCCCAGTACATGTGTATGAACCAGGGCGGTATCTTGCAGCACTCTGACCTTGAAAAAAGTGGGACATCTTTTCTTTCAATAAACCTGCTGGGAGAGAAGAAAATACTCAAGCATTATTTGCAAGAAATATAGGAGATAATAAAATTGGAGTATGTCTATCTGTCTCTGTAATTGCACAAACCTAGAAAGAATATAAATTACCAACAATTTGCCACACAGTTAAAGGAACTCTGCACAAAAAAAATAACTGTTGTCCAAATAAAAACACTTTTTTTTTTTTTTTCTTCTTCAAAAAAATGTAGTAAAATCTTTAGATTTAAATTGAAACTAACACGGCTGTATCAGTTGTGGACTTCCTGCTAATAGTCATTAAAGGGACAGTCTACACTAAAATTGTTATTGTATAATAAGATAGAGAATGCCTTTACTACTCATTCCCCAGCTTTGCACAACCAACATTGTTATATTAATATACTTTATAACATTTAAACCACTAAATTTCTGCCTGTTCCTAAGCGACGAGCCTCTTATCGCATGCTTTTTTATTTGCCTTTCACAACAGGAGACTGCTAGTTCATGTGGGCCATATAGATAACATTGTGTTCACGACCCAGGAGTTATTTAAGCGTTAGCACAACACAGTAATAAATGCAAGTCAATAGATAATAAATTTAAAAAAAAAAAAAAAAACGTGATCAGGGGGCTGTCAGAAGATGCTTAGATACAAGGTAATCACAGAGGTAAAACATATATTAATATAACTGTGTTGGTTATGCAAAACTGGGGAATGGGTAATAAAGGGATTATCTATCTTTTAGAACAATAACAATTCTATTGTAGACTGTCCCTTTATATAATAGCTATTTCTTGCTAATGTTCATTGACTGGTAAATATCTTTTATAAGAAGTATTGGCTAATGTAGAAGAAAAAGTGCAAGCAGCACTAGCTTGTACAGCCAATAAAAGCATACAGTTTGTTTATTGATATCTTTAAAAATAATCAATCAATTATACACTATTTTACTAAACAGTCCTATTGATTGAGTGTGTGCCTAATACAAGGTGATTACGGCCAGCTGATGCTCACCATTAGTATGAAGTAGCTATCAGCTAATTAGCGTTACACTTCTAATACTGTTATGTTTATTTACATTTTAAACAGTTTTTTTCCCTTCCTTTTGGGCATAAAATGGCAATGCTGCTCTCTCATAGGACAGAACAAATGTTGGTCTCTTGAAGTCAGTGCAATTTTATATATTATTAGTATCTTATATTTTTTTTTTCCCAGTTTACAAGATCTCTGAAACTTGGTCATTGGCCCTGTGTTTATACGGTGCCAATGTGGCTCTGTGTGAAAAGAGATGTCCGCTCTGTTCTAAATTCTTTTAAACTATATTAATGTAGAAATAACACCAGTTTTTGCAGCAGACATTGAGGAAAAAAGTATGCATAATATTCTCTAAAGGTTTTTCTTCTTAAAACAATCCTGCAAAAAAATTGAAATATAAGGTTGGATATTTGATTTAGAACAAAGAATTCTGAAAGGGCCACTATAGTACATTTTGGTAAAGCTTGTCATTTTAAAGGGACAACACTTTGTCATCAAAATACATTTCTGTTGTGCTGCTATAAAATAACATATCAGCCAAGTCTTGAAGGGACACTAAATACAACGCCAATTCCAAAAAAGTTGGGACAGTATGGAAAATGCAAAAAAACTAACAAAAAGAGTCATTTGAAAATCACATTAACCCTGTACTATATTGAAAACACATTATTTGATGTTTTACTTTGTGGATTTAATGTTGTTGTTTTTTAAATATACACTTATTTCAAATCTGATGACTGCAACACACTTCAAAAAAGTTGGGACAGTCGATTGTTTACCACTGTGTAACATCACCTTTTCTTTTAGTAACACTTATTAAGCGTTTGGACACTGAAGACATTAGTTGGTTAAGTTTAGCAAGCAGAATTTTCCCCAATTCATCCATTATGCGTGTCTTATGTTGCGCAACTGTACTGGGCCTTTATTGCCTTATTTTGCGCTTCATAATGCACCACACATTCTCAATCGGAGACAGGTCACTCTCTGCTTACGTAACCATCCGCTTGAAATCTGTGCAGATTGTGGTTTGGCGTCCTGCTGAAAAAGACGTCTGGATGGCAGCATATGTTGCTCCAAAATGTATACGTAGCTTTTGCATTAATGGTGCCCTCACAGATGTGCAAGTTAGCCATGCCATGGGCACTGACAAACTCCCATACCATGACAGACGTTGGCATTTGGACCTTACACTGATTACAGCTTGGATGGTCTTTTTCCTCTTTGGCCCGGAGAACAGGACTCGTCTGACCACAAAACATGATTCCACTGTGCTACAGTCCATCTCAGACAAACAGAGCCCAGAGAAGTCGGTGGTGCTTCTGGACAGTGTTGATGTATGGCTTCTGCTTTGCATAGTAAAGCTTTAACTTGCATCTGTGGATGCAGTGGCGAATGGTGACAAAGGTTTACCAAAGTATTCCCAAGCCCATGTCAGGATATCCATTACAGACTCATGGTGGTTTTTGAGACAGTGATGTCTGAGGGATCGGAGATCACAAGCATTCAGAAGTGGTCTTCGGCTTTGCTCTTTAAGCACAGAGATTTGACCGGATTTCCTGAATCTTTTTAATTTCTGTATATTGTGCACTTTAGAAGATGGAATGACCAAAATCCTACTGATTTGTCTTTGGGGAATGTTGGATTATTTGCTGATGCATCTGTTGGCAGATTGTGAGCCTCGACCCATCCTTGCTTTTGAAGGACTTGGCCCTTTTGGAGGCTCCTTATATACTGTGATTACATGATTGCCTCACCTGTGTCACATTACCTTATTATTTCAACTTGTCACATCGCTATTAGTCCTAAATTGCCCCTGTCCCAACTTTTTTTGGAACGTATTGCAGTTATCAGATTTGAAATGCGTGCATATTTTAAAAAAAACCATTAAATTCACAAAGTAAAACATCAAATAATGTGTTAATAATGTGTTTTTAATAAAGGGTGAATTGTATTTTTTAAATGATTCTTTTAATTTGTTTTTTTGCATTTTATATTCTGTCCCAACTTTTTCAGCATTGGGATTGTACATTTTATAAGCATAGTATTTAGGTTATTCCCTGCCTCCCTTTCATCATGGGTGCTGCCATGTTAAAACCTATATTCCAGTGCCGCTGACGTGTTTGCACGTGTGCAGTAACTCTCCTTCAGATACCTGCAATGTAACCTAGGTCCTAAAATGGCAGCACCTATGATTAGAGGGAGGTGCATGAAATCTGTTCAATGTTTAACGTCCCTTCTAATATTTTTAAAACAAATTTGCATTCTTTTTACTGCAATTTTACTGACAGTTTCTGCAAATAGCAGTCTCACAACCCTGTCAATCACCTGTGTTGAGCCAGACTTTGTCAATGTGTTTAATCCATTTGTGAGGGTTACACATTTAATCACCCAGTGTGTATTGCAACAATTTCATGCGGTATCAAGTTAGAGCAGGCAACTTTACACTTCAATGTCCCTTTAAATATTAACTTAAAGGGGCATTATACATGTTCTGGATTATTCTATTTTAACTTTAAATCAGTAGTTCCCAAACTTTTTCCATCTAATACCCCCTTGATTCCATAAACGTACCATCACCAACCCCTTACCTTATCTCGTAATATTATTTAGAATAGCAGTGCATTACCCTTTGTGACAATAACACCAGAACACAAATAAAAAAAGAGAACTAATACTTGAATATTTAAACTTTTTAGTTTAAATAAAAATGTATTATATGGGTCTTGTAATACCAGTTGAAAGTCACTACACATTTTATATATATTTGGTAATTACTTCACTATTCAAAAAACAATTGATACTGTAATGGATGGGTTTGATGAAGTGATACCAGATTCACTGCGTCTGGTTTCCTGTCACTTTGCACATTCATAAATCTAGAGTTGATTTCTTTGCTTGGAGCATAGTTGTACAACTGAACCAATAAACAGACTTAAAGGGACAATGTACTGTGAAATTTCCTTCTCTTTAAAGTGATAGTAAATCTTAGGGTTTGTGAAACGCTAGGATTTACCAGTTGAACAAATAAACGGGACTTTAAGCCATGAAGTATAAAATACTTCATGCTGAAAGTTGCTTTATTTGTCTGAAGTGTTCGCCACATTGAGCAAAGTTGCTTTGTTCTCATGATATTCTTTGTTGAAGAGATACCTAGGTAGGTAGTGTGCATGTGTCTGAAGCACTACATGACAGGAAATACTGCTGCCATCTGGTGCTCCTGCTAATGTATAATATTGTTGCAAAACTGCTGCAGACGCATGCACACTTCTGAACTTACATCCTTGATTTTCAACAAAGGATAACAAGAATGCTAAAAAAATTGGTAACAGAAGAAAATTGGAAAGTTGTTTAAACTTGTGTGCTCTATCTGAACCATGAAAGAAAGAAATGTGGGTTTTATGTCCCTTTAATACAGTAATGGAGATCCTTTAGAAATGAGATATATTGCTATCTATTTTATAACTATGTTATGTATAATTTATATCTATGCACAAAGTTTCTATGCAGATACTAAATATGAATATTTTAATTTACAGTGGAGATCCTTTAGAGAGAGGATCTATTGGTATCTCTTTTATACCTATTGTATGGGTAATTTATATGTATGCACATACGTTTATCATGCAGACACTAAGCATTAACCATGAATATTTTCATGGATTGTTATATATCCTAGGTTACAATATTATTTATTTCTATCTCAGCAGTAGCCTCCAACGTGTTAGATATTTACGTAACTATTTTTGATTAATGGAATTATGAATATTAATAATTAATAGCAGTATAATATTATTGTCAGCGATATCTCCAATTAATATAGCAGAATCTTGCCAATACACTCCAGTGAGATGTTAAATCTCTGTAGTGTACCCCAAAATAAAACTATTGAGATATTTAAAAACTTGACAATAAAATGATTATTAAAAATCAATACTTAACCTCCAATTAAATTAATTCCTAAGTTCTAGCCAGTTATTCTATAAACACATTTATTATATTTATGTAGTAACTGAATATTACCTATGACCAGTTATATCTATCAATTGGTTAATACAACTTTAAAATATTAAGCAGGCTATAGAGATATTTACTGTAGATTAATTACTATTCAATAGATATGGTCTATTATCCCATGAATGTACGAAATACTTCTATAAATTAACCTTAACTCAAAATCAATTAAAGGTACCTCAGTATTATGGACACAATATTTCTATAAATTAACCTTAACTAAAAATGAATTGTTTATTAAATATCACACATGCATTATACTAGAACAATGTATAACATTAATCCAATGCCAAAATATGGATTAATGATTTAACAACACTTGATTAACAAAATATATCCCAATGCTATAATAAGAATCTTAGCTCAAATTCAATGTCTAATGGAATTTGTGGGAGATTATTATTCAACAACTAGCCAAAAATAGCCTTATATCACTTCAAATAATCAACCATAGAAATGTATATATTATCAACACAATAGCCAATTTATGTGCAGTTCTTAAGAGATTTCACAGTAAATAAGAAAATGAATTTATAAGTATGGACTGCAAAACCCCTCTTCCTAATAATAAAGTTACTTAGCACTAATACAGGGAGTGCAGAATTATTAGGCAAGTTGTATTTTTGAGGATTAATTTTATTATTGAACAACAACCATGTACTCAATGAACCCAAAAAACTCATTAATATCAAAGCTGAATAGTTTTGGAAGTAGTTTTTAGTTTGTTTTTAGTTATAGCTATTTTAGGGGGATATCTGTGTGTGCAGGTGACTATTACTGTGCATAATTATTAGGCAACTTAACAAAAAACAAATATATACTCATTTCAATTATTTATTTTTACCAGTGAAACCAATATAACATCTCAACATTCACAAATATACATTTCTGACATTCAAAAACAAAACAAAAACAAATCAGTGACCAATATAGCCACCTTTCTTTGCAAGGACACTCAAAAACCTGCCATCCATGGATTCTGTCAGTGTTTTGATCTGTTCACCATCAACATTGCGTGCAGCAGCAACCACAGCCTCCCAGACACTGTTCAGAGAGGTGTACTGTTTTCCCTCCTTGTAAATCTCACATTTGATGATGGACCACAGGTTCTCAATGGGGTTCAGATCAGGTGAACAAGGAGGCCATGTCATTAGATTTTCTTCTTTTATACCCTTTCTTGCCAGCCACGCTGTAGAGTACTTGGACGCGTGTGATGGAGCATTGTCCTGCATGAAAATCATGTTTTTCTTGAAGGATGCAGACTTCTTCCTGTACCACTGCTTGAAGAAGGTGTCTTCCAGAAACTGGCAGTAGGACTGGGAGTTGAGCTTGACTCCATCCTCAACCCGAAAAGGCCCCACAAGCTCATCTTTGATGATACCAGCCCAAACCAGTACTCCACCTCCACCTTGCTGGCGTCTTGAGTCGGACTGGAGCTCTCTGCCCTTTATCAATCCAGCCACGGGCCCATCCATCTGGCCCATCAAGACTCACTCTCATTTCATCAGTCCATAAAACCTTAGAAAAATCAGTCTTGAGATATTTCTTGGCCCAGTCTTGACGTTTCAGCTTGTGTGTCTTGTTCAGTGGTGGTCGTCTTTCAGCCTTTCTTACCTTGGCCATGTCTCTGAGTATTGCACACCTTGTGCTTTTGGGCACTCCAGTGATGTTGCAGCTCTGAAATATGGCCAAACTGGTGGCAAGTGGCATCTTGGCAGCTGCACGCTTGACTTTTCTCAGTTCATGGGCAGTTATTTTGCGCCTTGGTTTTTCCACACGCTTCTTGCAACCCTGTTGACTATTTTGAATGAAACGCTTGATTGTTCGATTATCACGCTTCAGAAGCTTTGCAATTTTAAGAGTGCTGCATCCCTCTGCAAGATATCTCACTATTTTTGACTTTTCTGAGCCTGTCAAGTCCTTCTTTTGACCCATTTTGCCAAAGGAAAGGAAGTTGCCTAATAATTATGCACACCTGATATAGGGTGTTGATGTCATTAGACCACACCCCTTCTCATTACAGAGATGCACATCACCTAATATGCTTAATTGGTAGTAGGCTTTCGAGCCTATACAGCTTGGAGTAAGACAACATGCATAAAGAGGATGATGTGGTCAAAATACTCATTTGCCTAATAATTCTGCACTCCCTGTATAATTAATTATGGACTACACAGGTCTCTGAAATATAAGCACAAGTCCTGAAAGACAAAAAAGAGAGGTGCCCTTGGTGCAGCAAGTTCTAAATGGATAGAACCAAAAACAGCATTAACAATTCAGTACTCACAAAGGAGATTGCACATCCAGTGCAATAGTAAGCAAGCCGAAGCTTCAGAGCCGTTCGGCTGACTTCCCAGTGGCAGATCAACTGAGAAAAGGAGCTGAACTTGATCAATGACTCTGGGGAGTCAGCCCAACGGCTCTGAAGCTTCGGCTTGCTTACTATTGCACTGGATGTGCAATCTCCTTTGTGAGTACTGAATTGTTAATGCTGTTTTTGGTTCTATCCATTTAGAACTTGCTGCACCAAGGGCTCCTCTCTTTTTTGTCTTTCAGGACTTGTGCTTATTATTCGATCGTATTGTGGAGAGAGCTGCTTAATTATTGGTTTGATGGTCCCTTGTTGAGAGGACCCCCCTATTGACTTTTCTTTTTTGGGATTATATCACATTGGACACATACCTGCTGTGATAATTTAATGGACTGGTTCTTTACATAAGTGCATATTCATATATGTTGTTTTTTATCTCTTTTATAATATTATTACATTATTTTATTTATTTAGTTGTTATTAATATTGCCTCATTTTTTACAATTTGAAGAAAGGTGGTTTGAGTTGGCGCACCTCCCTGTTGGACACACAATATCTTCTTTTGTGTGTGGTCCAATTTGTTGTTCTCGGAAATATAAATTATAACTAGAAATTACACTTTTAAATACAGCTTCAATTAAACTATGGCTATCAAAAATATCTTTGCTTTAAAACATTAAAAATATAAAAACATTAAACTGCTTAATACATTACCAATAAACCAATTTGAGAGTTCAATATTCCAGATATTTCTTATGGTCATACATGAAGTTATCACTTATTTTGCAAGGGTACAGGTCACAAGGTATCTCTCTTGCCCAAAGAAAGTTTCGCAGCCAGGATTCAGAGAAAATAGGCCCAACGGTGTGTATCTCTGTTTTACCAAAGTGAGTCTGTCTCCTCCTGCATTGTGTGCAAGCCTATATCAATGATAGACCACTCCTTCATTCTCTAATCCTTCCATAGATTCTGGATACGCCCTTTGAGCCAGAGCTTACCTCCATAAGGTTACTGGGAAATGTAGCTCTCCTAACAGCTCAACCTTTTGGCTGTAGTACTGTTTTTTGCCCATCCGGGGGACAACAACAGGAATGAGACATTTACATTTTTAAAATATTCTGTTTCTCAAATACAGGGAGATAGATATATATATATACTGTATATATATATATATATATATATATATATATACAGTATATATTTATAAAATATTTATTTAATGCACTCATAAATTCCTAGCCTTAATAAACTATTTGGTCATATGATGTGGGCTATCTAATTTTACTGAGCATGCAATTTTAAGATTAAGCATGAGTATATTGAGTTAGTATGCTTATACATTTAAGAATGTGCATAATATTAAATCTATATAATATACATATATATATATATATATATATATATATATATATATATATATAAATCCCAATGAAGAATAAGCACAGTCTTACAAATTCATGCAGCTGCCAGGGTGCACTTTATCATCAAAAAGGCACTCACTGGTCTTCGTAAAAAATATAACTTATATTTCAGGTCATCACTAAAATAGCATAACGTTTCTGTGTAATCCCACACCTTTGCCAAATGTCATGTGAAAGACAAACAAGCCTCCAGAGACAGGAATCCCAGAGAAACACACATTGAGCTCGCATTCTATTGGCTGATTGGAACAATCCTATTCTGCCCATCTGGAGGACCACTTCTGCCGGCTTGGATGAAGACTTCTGCCCGTCTGGAGGACCACTTCTGCCGGCTTGGATGAAGACTTCTGCCCGTCTGGAGGACCACTTCTGCCGGCTTGGATGAAGACTTCTCCTGGCTTTGTTGAGGACTTCTTGCCACTTCGTTGAGGACTTCTCCCGGCTTCGTTGACGATGGATGTCCGGTCTTCAAAACTGTAAGTGGATCTAGTGTTAGGTTTGTTTTAAAGGTTTATTGGGTGGGTTTTATTTTTAGGTTAGGGCAGCAATAGAGCTAAATGCCCTTTTAAGGGCAATGCCCATTCAAATGCCCTTTTCAGGGCAATGGGGAGCTTAGGTTTTTTTTAGTTAGGATTTTATTTGGGGGGTTGGTTGTGTGGGTGGTGGGTTTTACTGTTGGGGGTTGTTTGTATTTTTTTTTTACAGGTAAAAGAGCTGATTTCTTTGGGGCAATGCCCAGCAAAAGGCCCTTGTAAGGGCTATTGGTAGTTTAGTTTAGGCTAGTGTTTTTTTATTTTGGGGGGGGCTTTTTTATTTTGATAGGGCTATTAGATTAGGTGTAATTAGTTTAAATATCTTATAATGTCTTTTTTTATTTTGTGTAATTTAGTGTTTGTTTTTGTAATTTAGGTAATTGTATTTAATTTAGGTAATTTATTTATTTTGAAAAGATTTTATTATGTTTTTCATAACAATTATAGGCATGAGTGGTCAGACAAAGCACTACAGTTAGTAAAAATACAATAGTGTCCACTTTAAGTATACCGATACAGAGCTATGATCCGGCTACTCTATTGTAGTCCGTGATTTTCATATCATCAGCTTATTTCGGGCCACGGCCTAGAGACATGGAGCTCAATGAGGCACGGGGAGAGAAAATCAAGATCATAGGCATTAGTTAAGCATAAATAGAAACATATATCCTCTGAGTAATGGGGATGATAGTTAATTGGCTATCGGCAATTGGTTCCGGCTCTCTCCACCTAGCCCCCACAAACAAATAAGATTTTTTCTACAAGGTTTCAATACTTCCTCTTCTATTGGCTTCTTGATACATAATGAACGGTTCACACTGAGTAATGAACTCAACTTTCGTATTTAGGTTTTCTGCAGCTAAGCTTGCCATCTCATAATGATGAATTATTTTTTTTCGATAAGAGTGAAGCTTGGTGGTGAGGATTTCCAATATTGTGCAATGCTGATCCTGACCACTGTGCATAATGTCATAGCTAATTTTTGGTGTTGTTTTAGGATAGTAGGGATCGGGAAATGTAAAAGAGCCTGTTCAGGGGATAGTGTAATGCGTTTATGGAATATTAAACTAAGGAGCTCTGAAGTTTTTTCCCAGATTTCTTTCACTCTTCCGCACTCCCACCACATGTGTATATACGTCCCCCTTTCATTGCAACCTCTGTAGCAGGGGTTCTGAGAGGGTCCTTCTGGATCTCCAAATCTGGTTGGATAAATATACCATTTGAACGCTACCTTGAGGTAGTTCTCTTTCAAAATGGCATTCTGTGAAAAGGAGGTACCTTTAGCTAAATTGGACTTCCATTTCTCTAGAGACCAGGTCTTGTTTAAGTCCTGTTCCCATTTCAGTATGTTAGGAGGCTTAGTCTCTTTATATTGGTTATTAAATATCGGGTATAGTGTTGATATTGAGCCGTGAATCGGCTCTTTGGTTAGGCATAGTGATTCGAAAGTCGTGCTTAATGGCAGTTTAGAGAGGTCCGTTAATTCTTTGACCCTGGATTTTAATTGCAGGTAATGGTACCAAATATTTTTGTCAGAAGGGTCAATGTCTCTATATTGTTCGTATGAGAGGAAACCCCCGTCAATGTATACGTCTGCAATTCTGTACAGTCCTTTATTAGCCCATTTTTTTTTTGTATATGCGAGTCTATTGTGGATTGTGGTAAGACCAAAGGTATTAATTTTGATTTATCCTGAATTAAGGGATATTCAGTAATTAGTTTATTCCAAAGGAAGATTGTATGGGATATCGCTACATATTTATATAGTGGAGGGTGACAATATTTTTTTGGGGCCCATAGCAGCCTAGAAATCTGGTCCGTATTAGTGATCTGCGATTCAATTTGAGCCCATAAAGGTTGTTGTGTGTTGCAAAACCAATGTGTTAGTTGGGCCACGCGAGCTGAATAGTAATAGGATATCAAATGTGGGAGACCCAACCCCCCTTCCCTCCGATGCATACTCATAATTTTTTTTATTTATTCTGGGACGCTTTCCCTGCCAAACAAAGCGCAGGATATCTCTCTGTAGCGCGTTAAGCTCACCTATAGGGACAGAAATCGGTAGGGACCGAAATAAGTACAATAATTTTGGTAACAAGGTCATCTTAGTGGATACAATTCTCCCGTAAAAGGAAATTTTAAGTTTTAACCATTTTGTGATTAAGTTCCTAATATGTGCAAACATTGGAGGGTAATTTGCTTGATATAGAGAGTGAATGTCAGCAGTAAGATAAATTCCAAGATATTTAAGTTTTTTGAGTGTCCAGGTGAAAGAAAAGTTGATTTCCAGTAACTTTTTGGTGTGTTGGGGTAAGTTAATACTAAGCGCCTCGCATTTGTCCCCATTTATTTTGTATCCCGACAGAATCCCATAATGTTGGAGCTTAGCATATAAAGGAGGGAGAGAGAGAAGGGGCTTGGTCAATGATAATATGATATCATCCGTGAAAAGCGAGATTTTATATTCGTTGGTCCCTATTCGAAGGCCAGAGATGTTTGGGTCATTCCTGATTTAAATAGCTAACGGCTCAATACATAGGGCGAATAGCAGTGGTGATAAGGGACATCCTTGTCTCGTCCCGTTCGTAATTTGTATAAGCTTAGATTGGTAACCTGAAAGCCTGACATAAGCTGAGGGGTGGGAGTATAGCATAGTGAGGGCATCATGGAAGGCTCCCGTGATACCTGTTTTTTTCAGAACCGCGAACATATAGTTCCAATTGATTCTATCAAACGCCTTCTCTGCATCCAAAGAGAGGAACAGAGAAGGCGTTTTTTCAGTCGTGGCCACATTAATCAGGTCAATGATTTTTCGTGTGTTGTCTGGGGCCTCCTTATTTCTAATAAATCCTACCTGGTCCGGATGGATTAATCTCTCAAGAATGGGGTTAAGTCTATTTGCCAAAATTTTAGTAAAGATTTTAACATCTTGGTTTATCAGAGATATGGGTCTATAGTTTTGACAGTGCTGCTTATTCTTTCCTGGTTTTGGGATTACTGCTATTCTAGCCATGAGCATTTCTTTGGGAATTTCTTTTTTTTGCATAATAGAGTTAAACATCTGAGAGAGCAGGGGCACTATTTCATCCAAAAATGTTTTATAAAAAAATACCAGAATAGCCACCCAGACCAGGCGTTTTAGAGCTTTTTAAAAAAAATTTTTTTAATTAAAGCTTACTTTTTTTTTTTTTTTTGAGGTTATTAGCAAGTACAGTAGTATATTCATGTACAACAAATATAAGAAGTGATACATCACAGATTATGATACTATTATAAGTATTAGGAGAAATGTGAGGGGAGTAGGCTTTTTCTAAAGATTAGGCTGGGCCCTTGAACTGGACACAGCTGAACCTGGTTTAAGGATTGAAAATGCAGACCCTTAAAATGTATATATAGAAAAATACTATAAGAAAGAGAAAAAATTGTAGATATCAAATAAATAGCTACACAAAAGACAGGGATATCAGCATTTTAATTTTAATGGGTTAAAATAACCTTTACATATAACCCAAAAGTAGGGACAATACAAAGCGGTGTAAGCTCCATCAGACAAAGACCCTGATTCTGGCTATCACAGGAATCACTATTAAATTGCACAGAGAAATACAGGTCACACAGTCCTAGGACAACAAGGCCGCAACATACATTCATACAGTCAAAAGAGGGCTTGGATTAGCAAACAACACCTCTAACAGAGGATGGCAGTGCAATGCCTGCACTAATCAGCCAACATGTTAATCATTGAGGTTCTATGTTTGTCAAAACAGGTGTTAGCCACAATAATACAGACAAGAAGATATATATGTCTGTTGTAAACACATATGCATGTAATGTTAAGTACATAAATAAATCTGACTTAGGAGAGGTGAATTGAAACCTAATGGGAAGCCAAGCAACACCTATTTCAGAGGGCACCCCTAGCATATAGGAAGGATACGGTGGCATGAAAATATAGTTAGGATCTATGCTTGGTCTTCCTAATATCAAGGTGACAATACCACTAGAGAGATTAACAGAATTTAATCAATTGCCAGAAATATATGGGAGACAAACGGCAAATGATATGTCCATATAACATATTGAATCACATGGCATGGCAGGTAGTTGTATGTATGTCATCCGAACGTATGGTATAATTTTCACACACTGTCCAGAATTCAAACGTCATATATTTACGCTCTCAGAGAGGTAAAATTCCTTCCCTCAATCGAAGTACCGGCATAATTAATCTTGAAGCCTTCCTTCCGAGCAAGGAGAAACGGCAATCATGTATTCATACTGCTCACATTAGTTGGCAAAGGTTTCATTGCGGACTTTGTTTGTTCCAGGGCAGAGCGGCCCGCTCCGTGCACGTCACTGCCGACGCGCGTTTCACCCCCACGTGACCACTGCGTCAAGGGGTTTCCTCTGGGCAAACGACATTTCTCTGTGCAATTTAATAGTGATTCCTGTGATAGCCAGAATCAGGGTCTCTGTCTGATGGAGGCTTGCAGGAGTTGTGCTGCACCGCTTTGTATTGTCCCTACTTTTGGGTTATATGTAAAGGTTATTTTAACCCATTAAAATGAAAATGCTGATATCCCTGTCTTTTGTGTAGCTATTTATTTGATATCTACAATTTTTTCTCTTTCTTATAGTATTTTTCTATAACTATTATAAGTATCTAAGTAATAAGGATACAGAGCAATGTTACAGTGATAGTACATATTGGAATTGAAACCTCTTTTTAACAAATATAAGTTCCTCCCATGCCACAAGGGGACACTCATGGACCCTGATAAGTTTGAGCACTATAAAGGAGGAAAACTGATGGTATAGGTGATCACTCATGGACCATTGATATGATAACATTGCCACTTTTGGGCTTCAACATTTGGCAATGAATAAAACAGTATAAGGGGAACAGAAGAATAAAGTCACAGATAAATGCGAAGCCACTTTTAAACTTCAGCACATGGTAATATATAAAACAATATAAGAAGAACAAAGGTATAAGGCCATAAATATAAACAACTATATAACCTGTGGAGGAAATTTAACACCAGAGAAGATGTCAAATGTGAAGATGCGCCTCGTATCCATAATGGGTGATCTAAAGTTATCTGAGAGAGAGAGGATTGTGAACTAATCTGGGAAATAATGACTAAGATGAGCCTCTTAAACATGCCCATTAACCATATTCATTAAGGTTCTCATAGGGGGAGATTTTATTTATGTGAGATATCTAATTGGGTACATTTTAAGAAGAAGTAAGCTGAGAGAGAATGATATAGTAGAGGGGCACACATCCACTAATTAATTATCGTAGGGCCCGATACATAAAAACACAGTGACAAGTAATAAAGAAGGTGGCCTGCTCCTATTTTATATCTAGTTGGACAGCCCTGAAGTAGTTTATACATGTGGTAGGTTGGTTGTGGCTTAGGCATTGAGTACACTATGGAGATATAAAACAGCCACTCTAGTAATTCCCCCCCCCCCACAGTACAGATGATGAAACATACAATCCAGCTTATCTAAAGAATATTCTAATATATACATGTATGTACAGCACCTGCCAAGGGTTACTATGAAAATACATAAATTAAGAACAATTAAATGTGAACCTAAAGGATCAGGGGCGCGGTCCGATATACGGCGTAGTTTGCGGCGCAAGCGAGGGAACCCGCGTCACCAGCAGTTTCAGCTCGCAACTCGAGCTATCCAATATACGGCGATGTCCAGAAATCTGCGTAAGTACATATTTCTGGCGTCGCCAGTGACTTACGGCACGTTAGAAACTGCCGGCGCCTACAAAACCTGACTAAAGTATGAAATCACCCGCACTGTCTAACACGCCTCCTAAACATAGCCCGACACGTCTAACCCTCTATCCGCTATCCCCCCTCACTATCCTAACAATAAAAAAAGTTATTAACCCCTAAACCGCCGCTCCCGGACCCCGCCGCCAGCTATATTAAATCTATAACCCCCTAATGTGAGCCCCTACCCCGCCGCCATCTACCTTACCTACCCCCTAAAGTGAGCCCCTACCCCGCCGCCATCTATTTTAAAATTATTAACCCCTAATTTAATCCCCCTACCCCGCCGCCATCTATATTAAATGATTTAACCCCTAAAATACTAAACTATCCCTACCACTAAACCTAAGTCTAACCCTACAAATAGCCCTGAAAAGGGCTTTTTGCGTGGCATGCCCCAAAGTAATCAGCTCTTTTGCCAGCCCTTAAAAGGGCTTTTGGCGGGGCTTTGTCACAAAGTAATCAGCTCTTTTGCCTACAATCTAAATCCCCCTACACCGCTGCCACCTATAATAAATGTATTAACCCCTAATCTAATCCCCCTACACCGCCGCCAGATATATTAACTATATTAACCCTAATTATATTAGGGTTAATATAGTTAATATAATTATTATATTATATTTATTAACTATATTAACCCTACCCTAATTATATTAGGGTTAATATCGTTATTATATTATATATATATTAAGTATAATAACCCTATCTATCTCTAACATCCCTAACTAAACTCTTATTAAAATAAATCTAATATTAATAATATTAATGAAAATATTCCTATTTAAATCTAAATACTTACCTATAAAATAAACCCTAAGATAGCTACAATGTAATTAATAATTACATTGTAGCTATTTTAGGGTTTATATTTATTTTACAGGTAACTTGGTATTTATTTTAACTAGGTACAATAGCTATTAAATAGTTAATAACTATTTAATAGCTACCTAGTTAAAATAATTACCAATTTACCTGTAAAATAAATCCTAACCTAAGTTACAAATACACCTACACTATCAATAAATTAAATAAACTACAAATATCTAAACTAAAATACAATTAAATACACTAAACTAAATTACAAAAAAACCCCACTAAATTACAAAAAATAAAAAAAGATTACAAGATTTTTAAGCTAATTACACCTATTCTAAGCCCCCTAATTAAATAATAAACCCCCAAAATAAAAAAAATGCCCTACCCTATTCTAAATTAAACAAGTTCAAAGCTCTTTTACCTTACCAGCCCTTAAAAGGGCCTTTTGCGGGGCATGCCCCAAAGAAAACTGCTCTTTTGCCTGAAAAAAAAAAAACACAATACCACCCCCCAACATTACAACCCACCACCCACATACCCCTAATCTAACCCAACCCCCCCTTAAATAAACCTAACACTACCCCCCTCCCTACCTTGTCTTCACCCAACCGGGCCGAACTCCTCATCCGATCCGGGCGATGTCTTTATCCAAGCGGCAAAGAAGAATTCTTCATCCCGGCGATGTCTTTATCCAAGCGGCAAAGAAGAAGTCTTCATCCCGGCGATGTCTTTATCCAAGCGGCAGCAAAGTCTTCTTCCATCCGGCAGCATCTTCCATCAAGCGGCATCTTCAATCTTCTTTCTTCGCTCCTCCGACGCGGAGCATCCATCCCGGCCGACGACTGAACGACGAATGAGGTACCTTTAAATTACGTCATCCAAGATGGCGTCCGTCGAATTCCGATTGGCTGATAGAATTAAGGTAGAAAAATCTGATTGGCTGATTGAATCAGCCAATCAGATTCAAGTTCAATCCGATTGGCTGAACCAATCAATAGATGGCGGCGGTGTAAGGGGCTTACATTAGGGGTTAATACTATTAATATAGGTGGCGGCGGTGTAGGGAGGGCAGGTTATAGGGCAAAAGAGCTGTTTACTTTGGGGCAAAGCCCCGCAAAAGGCCCTTTTAAGGGCTGGTAATAGAGCTTATTACTTTAGGGATATTAGATTAGGGGTAGATAATATTAATATAGCTGGCGGCGGTATAGGGGGATTAGATTAGGGGTTAATAATTTTTATATAGGTGGGGGCGGTGTAAGGGGTCAGATTAGGGGATAGATAAGTAGATAAGGTAGATGGCGGCGGTGTAAGGGGTTCACATTAGGGGATAGATAAGGTAGATGGCGGCGGTTTTAGGGGTTCACATTAGGGGATAGATCAGTTAAATGGTGGCGGTTTTAGGGGCTCACAGTAGGGGGTTAGTTTATGTAGATGGCGGCGGGGTCCGGGAGCGGCGGTTTAGGGGTTAATAACTTTATTAGGGATTGCGGCGGGGGATCGCGGTTGACAGGTAGATAGACATTGCGCATGCGTTAGGTGTTAGGTTTTATTTAGCAGATCGCGGTTGACAGCTAGATAGACATTGTGCATGCGTTAGGTGTTAGGTTTATTTAGCAGGTAGTTTAGGGAGTTACGGGGCTCCAATAGTCAGCGTAAGGCTTCTTACGGCTGCTTTTTGTGGCGAGGTGAAAATGGAGTAAGATTTCTCCATTTTCGCCACGTAAGTCCTTACGCTGTATATTGGATACCAAACTGCGCTGGTTTGGTATACCTGCCTATGGCCCAAAAAACTACGGGCGACGCCAGAAATATACGCGCGTAACTTCTAAGTTATGCCGTATATAGGATACCAAACCAGCGCAAATTTTGGCGTCGCCAGCTTTTGCGGGCGACGATTTTTATCGGATCGGGCCCCATTACTGGTATTATAAGAGGAAAACCAGCCTGGCAGAATGGGGTGAGAGTTAGCTGACACAATAGAATGTAGGAGACTATAAAGCATATTATGTAAGTGCAGGGTTGGTTTTTAGTATACTGTTAGATGACAAGATATCTGTCTGGCTAGTGTGGGAGAGTTATAATCTGAGCATATATAGTGAGGATATTGTCATCTCCTGCATTTGTAAGACTCAGGGCTATAGCAAAACCATTGATATACAAAAATATGTGATGTTCATATGGTGAGCCTCTGGAAGTACATCATAATTAGACATAGCAATAGGAACTGAAAAATATATGAGGTACAAACCTAGAACACTGGAGCCAAAACAGTATAGACAGAGGGTTTAAAAAGAAATCTTGGACGGCTGTGGGTCCATCTAAACAAGACTTATAATGTTAAGTGCTGTGGCCCAATAGATAACTGTAAGAATAGGTATTAGTGTACTCTATATCGGTAGAGAGCATATACATGGTATTTCTTCACCTTACATGCTTAATAAAAATTCAGTAGTACTTACTATCTTGGATATATGGTCCAGTACATGCCTAAATGTTAAGGAGGTATGAGTAATGAGATATCTACAACTATTAAGGATCATATAAGCTATGGGCTGCTCCTTGTATTGAAAATAGAGGTTACTGCCCCGGCCACAAGCAGATATACCTCAGAGGCTCTTATAGTATGCTATCTTAAAACAGGCTACAAAAGGAGCTACTCATGTCTAATCATTCAATATATGAACCTGATATAAACATACCCTCTGGTATTGAAATATGTATTTAACTTTGATACCCTAACAGCTTAGTATGTCACAGTGATTGCACCAACATATTAATTATCCCCATGACATGGAACATTTACAATCAAATACTAGACAGTAAGGTATACAAATTCCAACACTCCAATACAGTCTCTTTATGAAATCCTTAATATAACAAGTGTCCAGCTATCTCCAACAACAGAATAAGATAGTTTGCAAATTAGCATCTCGATATATACATTTACCACTTGTTAACAGTTCCATTTTATGTAGTCAAAATGACAACTTAGGAGATGTCCCATTTGAGGATCGAGTAGAAGAAAAAACAATTAGACATACGTTATAGCCGCAAAGTAGGACCTCTGGTATCAGGCTTTCTGGCCGTCATCAACAAGAGGAGAGGTTCTACAGATATTCAGATTATTTGGGGCCCCTGTTAAACTTGAGCCACTATGAGCTAGGGGGGAAATAAAATAAAAAATTTGGCCCATATTCATCTAGTGTATGCTGTCACTAACCAACTCCCGTTTTTGAGCTTCGAGAGAAGGCTCGCAGCGGCTGCTTACTTCGATCATTGGGCGACATGCAGGGCGCTCCAGTTCTCCGCCAAAGCCCCATCTCAGGGCCTGCTAGAGTGTATGGTACTCTCCTGAGTCTCCGGTATTCACTTTTCCTCTGACAGACGGATCGAGAGCAGGTAATCATGGTAGCGTAGCCTGCTCCTGCAGGGCTAGAGAGACACCTTTGTTTGATCCACTGTTCCGGCCCATGCATACTGCATGAGTTGTTAGAAGAAGGAGATGCCTCTTCAGCTGCTGCTTCCCTTGGTGGGGCAGATCACCATGTTAGTATCCCATTGAATCGGCCGGTATCTGTGATAAGTGTAGGGGAGAACAAGGTTGATTGTCTCAACAGCTCTCTGCCGTATTTGATAATCCAGGGTGTCGATCTGTGGCCGGTACTATCTTCTGACAGGGTCAGACGGGATGTATCAGCTTTGCAGATTATAGGTGCCAGGGTCGAGTACTTGAGTGGTTCTGGCAAAGGCTGTGCCTCTCTTTTCACTTTAGCGCAAACACCCTTTAGGGATGTGAATTCCTCCTGTAGTACTTCGTGAAGGCTGAGGAAGTGTGCATCCAGCATGGCTTTCACTTCACTCAGGAATAGTTTGGTATTGAGCGCCATATTGGAAAAACAAAATGCAAATCTCCGGCAGGCGTATCAGACCTTTCACTGATTGCAAACAGTAAAGTACCCGTTGAAGTAAGGGGTGACTAAAGCATTTCCTCCTCTTTGTCAAAAGTTATGGTTAGCGAGCTGTCCAGTTACTATAGAACTGGTTTGGTGACCCAGGGTCCTGGGGTTGTATATTGGCGGCAGCTTTGACAACACTATCAGTCTAGAGAGGCCTCTCTATCTCGTGGCTAGCTGTAATGCAATCAGCTGAGGAACATAGGTAATCCGTTATGAGTAAAATGACTCCAGGCTCTTCTTGGATAGCATCAGGAAGTGTAACTATGATTCCCAAAAAGAAAATTAAATTATAGTTGAAATATAACTCTAAAATAACTTGTAAGACCTGGAGCTTCTCAAACACACGTCCTACCGCCAGCTTTTTAATTTTTTTATGGTGTTTTTTATTTCTGTCTCAGATATGGGGGTGTTTAGACTGGAGCGGTCATCCTCAGTAATTGTCGGGAGTGGGTTTGAATTCAGGAATGTGTTTAAGTCTGTGGTTCTGTCCGTAGCTTCCTGGTGTGTGGGGAGATTATAGAGGTTATGATAGAAGTCGGCAAAGGTGTTGGCGATTTGAAGGGGATCGTTAGTGCTGTTATTATCTGGTAGTTGGAGTTGTGGAACTGTAGTACTTCTGGTGATTTCTTTGAGTTTATTAGCTAGCATTTTGTCTGGCTTATTCCCGTGAATATAGTAGTGAGTATCTATTTGCTTGATGTCTAGCTGCCTCTTTATTTAATAGTTTGATTATCTCAACATTTATAGCTTTCAGTTTCGTTCTCTTTTTGCTGCTGGGATTAGCAGTTGTTTGAGTTCGTAGTGCATTAGCTTCAGATTGTAGCTGTGTAAGTTTAGCTTTATGTTGTTTGTTTCGCTTGCTAGATTCAGAAATCAAACTACCTCTAATGTAGGCTTTGAGCGCGCCCCAGACAAAGGTTGGATTGGAAGTACTAACCAAGTTAAGTCTAATAAATTCTACTATGTGTTCCCTAATCGTCTGTGAAATTAAGGCATCTTGTAATAGGTTGGCATTAAGGGACCACGATTTAGATCTGTTGGGGTTTAGGACTCCAGAGATGATTACTTCCACCATAGAGTGGTCTGACCAAGGACAGATTAAAATTTTTGCAGACAATAAAAGAGGGACAAGAATCTGGCTTATAAATATATAATCTAGTCTAGATTGAGTGCGATGCATTGGTGAGAAATAGGTGTAATCTCTAACCCTTTCGTTTAATGATCTCCAACTGTCAATCAGATTGTGATCTAGGGCAAAATCTCTCCAAATATTGATGGGTGAGTGGGAAGGTCTACTCTGTGAAACCCTATTTGTAGTCCTATCTAGGGTCTGGTCACGTGATAAATGGAAGTCACCTCCCATAATGATCTTATGTCTTTTCCATTGTGTCAATAACTTGCTTAATTTTGTCAGGAAGTGTGTCTGGTGCTCATTGGGGGCATAAACATTAACAATAAGTATTGGGGTGTTTTGGATTAAGCCCCTAACTAATAAAAATCTTCCTTCTCTGTCTCTAATGACTTCCTCCTCTTTAAAATTCAAAGAGGAGTGTAGTAGTATGGTAACCCCACATTTATTTTTCCCACTAATAGCATGATATTGTGTAGGATATGATTTATCCCTGTAATTCGGAGTAAAATTTTTAGTAAAATGGGTTTCTTGTAACATGACTATATGGGCATGTAGTGAATTATAGGTGGTGATAGCCTTCTTCCTTTTGATATCGGAATTGAGTCCCCTAACATTATGTGAGAGGAGTTTTATAGACATTTGGGAAGTGTAAAGGTAACATTATCAACTGGACCCCTATATGTGCCACATGAGATAAAAAGTCTGATAGACTAGTGGAAGTGGGTGCCATTAGGAGAGAGCCGGGACTTACCTCGGACCAGAGGATAACCAGGAATAGACTGCCATGGTAAAGGGGCAAAGACCCCCCCCAAGTAAGGATATCTGGGATATCTGTGTAATGAGAAGTAGTGTGTGTTAAAAAAGATGGTACAGGTGGGTTGACCACAACTAGATTACAACATGCCTGGAAAAATAATACATGCATAACAACAAGCAAAATAACTTTAAACTTTATACTAATATCCCTAGTCAGGGAAACATTTACTGAAGGAGAGGGTACTGGACCCTTTAAAAACAATTATAACAGTATCTCCTAATCATAAGCTAATAGTGGATATGGAAGGGGGAAGGTGGGGGGGATTAAGTGAGCTTTGGGATAACACACCATTGTCTGTAATATATTATGAGCTTCGGTTCTACATCCAATATGACAATGAGTTGAGGGGAGAAGGTGGTAGTGTTGGTAGGAAAGGGGAAGGGAAGGAGGGATGGGAGACGGAAGGGTGAGGGGTAGGGGATAAGAAGGGAGGGGAAGGAGGGATGAGTAATGCTTGGATGGACATTTCTACATCTTAATCTGAAACAGGGGAAATAAGGAAGGATAGGGGATGGGTTTGATGCAAAGATAACAGCTAAAAAAGAAAAAAGAAAAATAACATTTTTCGTAGCAATAAGTGAGTCAATAACATCAACATCAACTGGAACAACCCCTGAGTGAGGTAGAAGTGGGGCCTAACCCGGACAAATATATATATTAAGATTTGACTGACACATCTCCAAGAACTTTAGAGTCATGTTTGATGCAACAGGTAGGCCACTATAGATATGGGAAACTTGACTACCGCAAGTTTTCTCCCAGTAAGCCAAAGCTGTTCAATCAAGATACTCCTTTAGACCTATTTGATTTGTCAGGTTGGTGGAAACTCTTCTTCCGAAGGTGACTCAGAATCTGGATGGTTGTTTGAAGTGTTCTTTGATTTTCTTTGTTTTTTTAGCATGACCTACAGGGGTCCACTCTTTTTGTATGGGTTTTCTCTGAGGGATCATATTGGAAGAGTTTTGAGTAGACTCAAATGGAATCCCCAATCGACATAAAATGGATAATCCTTCATTCACATCAGAACAGGTGTAGTTAACATTAGCGTGTGTGAAAGCCAACTTGAAGGGAAAGTTCAACCTGTATTTTATCTGGGCTTTTGTGAGTACCATCGTGATAGGTTTAAGATCTCTCCTCTTCCTTAATGTGATTGGAGCAACATCTGCATAGACTTGAATTGCATGGCCCTCAAAGTTAATTGTTGGTTGTTGTCTAGCCGCTTTAAGGATGAGTTCCTTAATGTGGAAGTAGTGAAGTTTAAGGACAATATCTCTTGTAGTGGACTGTTGGGGTTTGGTGAGGGCTCTGTGGACCCTGTCCATCAGAAGCTTATCTAGCTCTATATCTGGAACCAATTGGTGAAAAAGTGAAGTCATGGTCTCATTCAGGTTTTTATATGATTCTGGCAGATTTCGTATACGTAGGTTGGATCTGCGAGATCTGTTCTCGAGATCTTCAATTTGCTCCTCTAATCTGTGTATATATTCTGCATGGTCTGAAATGTTTTTCTGTATATGTGGTATTTCTTCCGCAATTACGTCTGTTCTTTCCTCCAATTCTGCTGTGCGGGTACTGATTTCCTTAATGTCCTGGCGTAGGTCAAACAACGCCGATTTCAGTTCTTCTTGGAATAGAGTTTTAATTTGAGAGAGTAATTCCTTGTTTTGGATGTCAGAGGAGAGGGACGCTGATGGTTCTGTCATACTTGAATTTAGAGTTTCTTCCTGTGTGGGGGACTCTTTAGTCAGCTGTTTCTGTTTAAGTTGAGACTTAGAAAGGCACTCCTTGACAGTTTGTGTTTTGTTCTTCATTGTGTAAATTGGTAGAAGGCCCAGAGAGAGTAGGTCAAATAGAATAATGAGTAGCTTTAGTTAAATAAGTAGCTCAGGGGTTAAGCTGTTAGAATAAGGCTTCTAATAAAGTAGCATTGAGTAGGGGTTGAGTTTTGATAGCAGTATATGAATAAGGAGATAGATATCTGGCCCATTTTTACCCTCACTTCATCTCGCTTAATGTGTCATCATTGCAAGGGCTATAGACGGGCAGTGAAGAATGGGAGGGGGTTTATATTCTTAGTATCCAGATTTAGCAGTTCCTCTGTCTGAAGACTCTTGTCCCTTTAGTAGTGCCCCTAATGTAGCTCCCAAAGCACAGCCTCGTGTGCTGCTGCTCTAGGATTAGGGGGTAAAGATGTTGTTTCAAGGGTTGGTGTGGAGAGGAACTGTATGTATTTAAATACACATTAAAGCAATGAGGGAATTGTCAATTGTGTAAAAATGACACATCAAACTGTGAGTTGCAGAAACTCCTGCTTAGTTAGGTGCAGTATAGACTTGTCTGTCTGTCTTTTATGTAACGGCTCTGGCCTAGAGTAGCTTCTTTGATTGCCTGCTGCTCCTTATTAAAAGAGTTTGAAGTAGTTTTATTTTAACTGTTAATACTGTCCTCAGTCGGTCTGGAAGTCGCTAACTAGTTTTGTAAGCAGCTTTATCTAAATTGGGTGAGTCAGACCACTTCCCGCTGCAGATTCAGCGTGGTCCCAGGAGGCACAGTTATGAGGGATTTTATTTAAAGTTATTATATTATGTGGTCAAAGGGGAGTTAGAGAAAAACTTCTTACCCCTGTTCACAAGTTCCTGCGGTTGGTTGGTGTTGCCGCTAGAGTTCCTCCTGCAGCCAGCTGGGTCCGGTGGGTTTGGAAGCCGGAGTAGGCCTCAGTTAAAATGGCGGAGTTTCGCGCCACAACAGGGCCGATCCGGCTCCGGAGCAAGAAGTCTCCCCCAACCTGTAAGGAATGCCTGCCAGAGAGACCTTCGTGTACAGGTCCCAGAAAATGTCTCAGAGTAGGGATATGTGGTAGAGTAGACTACCCTGCTAGGTTCCGTGAAGCTGCAACCCTCGGATCTGAGCCGAGGTCGATGTCGCTATCCCCCGCCTTCCTCTAATCACCACTGTAGTCCTCCGGAGCGGAGCCCCGACCCTCCGGAGTGGTGTTTGCTGTCAGCCGATAGGGGATAGTTGATCTCGCAGAGATGAAATAGGCCACTGTTCTCCTCCACCATCTCTCTGTTGTAGCCTGATATGAAGAGGTTATCCGGAGCTGTCTGCCCCGTTGCAAGTCTCTCGCTATTTGGATCTTTTCTCTTTCTTTGCTCTGTTCCTCAACTCCCTTTCTCACCATTTCCACACCAAGAATAGCTGCGGGGCTATTAGCCAGTAGGTATTATAAATTTGGGAGCAGAAAACTTTAAATAATAGCAAGATTATGGGCTAAAGTCTGGGAGCTCTCAACAAACACAGCTTCTCAGTTCAAGAGCTAGCCCCGCCTCCCTAGGTAATTTATTTAATTGTAGTGTAAGGTTAGGTGTTAGCGTAAAACAGGTTAGGTTTTATTTTACAGGTAAATTTGTATTTATTTTAGCTAGGTAGTTAGTAAATAGTTAATAACTATTTAGTAACTATTCTACCTAGTTAAAATAAATACAAACTTGCCTGAAAAATAAAAATAAACCCTAAGCTAGCTACAATGTAACTATTAGTTATATTGTAGCTAGCTTAGGGTTTATTTTATAGGTAAGTATTTAGTTTTAAATAGGAATTATTTAGTTATTAATTGTAGGTTTTATTTAGATTTATTTTAATTATATTTATGTTAGGGGGTGTTAGGGTTAGACTTAGGTTTAGGGGTTAATAACTTTAGTATAGTGGCGGCGACGGGGGTGTCAGATTAAGGGTTAATAATATTTAACTAGTGTTTGCGACGCAGGAGTCCGGCGGTTTAGGGATTAATATGTTTATTATAGTGGCGGCGACGTTGGGGGCGGCTGATTAGGGGTTAATAAGTGTAGGTAGGTTGCGGTGACATTGGGGGCAGGAGATTAGGGGTTAATAACATTATGTAGGTGTCAACGATGTTGGGGGCAGCAGATTAGGGGTTAATAAGTATAATGTAGGTGTCGGCGATGTCCGGAGCAGTAGATTAGTGGTTAATAAATATAATGTAGGTTTCAGCGATGTCGGGGGCGGCAGATTAGGGGTTAATAAGTGTAAGATTAGGGGTGTTTAGACTTGGGGTGCATGTTAGGGTGTTAGGTGTAAACATAAATTTAGTTTCCCCATAGGAATCAATGGGGCTGCGTTACTGAGCTTTACGCTGCTTTATTGCAGGTGTTAGGCTTTTTTCAGCCGGCTCTCCCCATTGATGTCTATGGGGAAATCGTGCACGAGCACGTACAACCAGCTCACCGCTGACTTAAGCAGCGCTGGTATTGGAGTGCGGTATGGAGCTCAATTTTGCTCTACGCTCACTTCTAGCCTATTAACACCGGGTTTAGGAAAACCTGTAATACCAGTGCTGTAGGTAAGTGAGGTGTGACAATAAAGTGCAAGTTAGCACCGCACCCCTCATAACGCAAAACTCGTAATCTAGCCGATAGTATATCAGGTATAAGGTATATCTCCCAGACAAATATATATAGTTATTTTTAATACAATCTGAGTATTTTAACTATATGAGACTTAAGCACAAGTTATTTCATATGAGACTTACCCTCCCATATGCTGGCATCTGAGCTATCACCTTTCCAGACAAGGATTGCGTATTCAAGAGTTGCCGTAATTACAGTGTCTTGTTTATACATGCATAGTGTAAATTAACAGCTTTCCTGAAGATTCTGAGCTTCAAACATGAGTCCAGACCTGTGTCTGCTGTCCATAGGGGTTCCTGTGATCTAGGTAACAGGTTTATCTAGTTTGAAAATATCTAATCTCAAAGGGATAGTAAACCCCAAAAATGTTATAGATTAAAAAGAAAGATAATCCCTTTATTTACCTTTCCCCAGTTTTGC
Source organism: Bombina bombina (assembly GCF_027579735.1). Taxonomy (NCBI): domain Eukaryota; kingdom Metazoa; phylum Chordata; class Amphibia; order Anura; family Bombinatoridae; genus Bombina; species Bombina bombina. The sequence continues at coordinate 932,004,614 of NC_069499.1, read as the reverse complement.
ATAACCAACACTGTTAAAGAAATATAATGTTATCTCTGTAATTACCTTGTATCTAAGCTTCTGCTGACTGCCTCCTTATCTCAGATATTTTGACAGACTTGCATTTTAGGCAATTAGTGCTGACTCTTGAATAACTTCACGTGCATGAGCACAGTGTTATCTATATGAAACACATGAACTAAATCCCTCTAGCTGTGAAAAGCTGTAAGATGCAGAGGCGCCTTCAAGGGCTTAGAAATTAGCATATGAGCCTACCTAGGTTTAGTTTGCAACTAAGAATAACAAGAGAACAAAGCAAATTTGATGATAAAAGTAAATTAAAAAGTTATTTAAAATAACATGCCCTATCTGAATCATGAAAGTTTAATTTGGACTTTACTATCCCTTTAAGCGATGAGGTAAAGAATCTTTTGAAGTTTCTACTTTCTAGTTGGGGAACAAATGTTCTCTTTGTAGTTTTGGGACATCTTGTCTTTGGTCACCTCAGGCATCCTGAAATGTATGCTAATCAGTATTGTGTCACCCATTTCAGGCCATTTACAAATGCTGTATCATTACAAAAGACAAGACATTTTTATATCAGAGGATAAATAATAATTAACCATTAATCTGTATATTTTACAAAAGTTACTGACCTTTTACATGACAGGATCATCTACATTGTGTATTTACTTTCTAAGTATACACATTCTCTGCTTATTCTGGACATGGATTTACAAGTATCTTATGTATACCTGTTGATCTATATGTGCTGCTCCTCTAGTCCTTAAGGCTATATGACAATATAAATATGTACAAATACTTAGTAGGTACTTGTATAGCACAGCTGCTACTTATATCATGTACGTATTTAATAAACTTTGTATACGTTTATATATTTTTGGATCCATCAGGAAAAATAGTTCGGAAATCCGTACTGATTCTCTTTGTCCTTCAAGAGATCTAGAGTTTTGTTCTCTTTGAAGCAGAGTCCTTCTTATTGACCAGCGGTCCTATCTCATGTTGCCAAAGGTCCTTCTGAGGCAGCAGCCTTTATAAAAGGATTTGGAGGATAAGGGAATAATTAATCCTAGTACCTGTGCAATCTCAAGGTCAAGAGTTTTTACCCCAATCAGTTCATTGTCCAAAGGGATTTGCAGTCCTTTCCTGGATTTAACATCCCTAATTATGTTGGTACTTGTATAATGGAAACATTGCTCACTGTATAAAAGATATACCTTTTATTCCTTCTGCAAGGGTTAAGAATTGGTATACTTTTCCAGCTTCTATTATTGAGCGTTGGGAAGCTATTCTCAAAGTGTTTGGGGCCATTTTTACACTCGCTAAATGTACTTTCATTCCTTCGGAAGATAGCTCTTCCTTTTATACTCCATTTAGATATGAAATTAAAATCTTCCTTAGGAGGGCTTATTTGCAGGCAAGTTATATTTTCAGTTTGGTAATATCTTTTGCTGATGTGGCTGTTGCTTATGGTTATATAGTCTTTCTGGGCAGTTTTCTTTTTATTCTGCAAGTGAAGATTTTTTAAAACCTTTTTAATGCTAGAGTATGTTTTTAGCTGTTATTTCTAGAAGAGCATTATGGCTAGAATCTTGGTCTGCTGATATGATTTCTCTTTCTTTACAGTGGAAGATTTTATTTGGTTCTGTTTTTTTTCCATTATTTCCATGGTGTCTGGGGGTTAAGGAGCCTTTCTTTCTCAGGACAAAAAGTCCAAGAGTATATATATAAAGCTCAGATTTGTGTTTGTCCCTTTTGTCAGAACAGGGTTCAGAAATCATTTTTCCTCTACCCAGTATCAGAGATCTGTTTGGAAATAAATAGAATAGCATTTGCAAAATGCTTTAGCACCTATAAATAAACCCTCTGCTTGCAAGCCTGTAAAGCTAAATACCAGTTCAATTGTCCATTCGTTTATCTGGAGCAGGTTTAAGCAGTCCAAGGAATCTTCTCCCCCATACAAGTCTGCATGTATGTATGGCCCCCGATCCAGAGGATCTGGTAAGGGGGTAAGTTGTGCCTCTTTTTCGGAAGCTTGGTTTTAGTCTGTTCAGGTTTCTTGGGTTCTTAACATACTCTCAAGGATATCAAATAGGTTTCAAGGCCTCCCAAGGGAAGTTTTTTTCTGTCCAATGTTCCTAGAAACTGAGTAAAGCCTCAGGTAGATGGGAACTCCAAACTATTCGTCGTTCTAAAAAAGGAGGGAACCTTCAGGTTCGGACTATTCAGGGAGGTCAGTTTATGTCAACAATAGATTTTGAGGATTCTTACCTTTATGTTCTTATTTCAAGAAACATCATCGTTTCTCCAACATTGGTGTGTCCGGTCCACGGCGTCATCCTTGTGGGAATATCTCTTCCCCAACAGGAAATGGCAAAGAGTCCCAGCAAAGCTGGCCATATAGTCCCTCCTAGGCTCCGCCCACCCCAGTCATTCTCTTTGCCGTTGCACAGGCAACATCTCCACGGAGATGGTTAAGAGTTTTTTGGTGTTTAAATGTAGTTTTTTATTCTTCTATCAAGTGTTTGTTATTTTAAAATAGTGATGGTATGTACTATTTACTCTGAAACAGAAAAGGATGAAGATTTCTGTTTGTGAGAGGAAGATGATTTTAGCAGACAGTAACTAAAATCGATTGCTGTTTCCACATAGGACTGTTGAGATGAAGTAACTTCAGTTGGGGGAAACAGTTAGCAGACTTTTCTGCTTAAGGTATGACTAGCCATATTTCTAACAAGACCATGTAATGCTGGAAGGCTGTCATTTCCCCTCATGGGGACCGGTAAGCCATTTTCTTAGTCAAGGAAACAGAATAAAGGGCTTAATATGGGCTATAAAACTGGTAGACACTTTTATGGGCTAAATCGATTGCTTTATTTGGGCATTTTATACATGTTTATGCTGATAATTCACATTTATAAACTTGGGGAACGTTTTTTAAAGGCAGGCACTATGTTAGACACCTTTTCCAGTCAGGGAGGGCCTTCCCAGTTGTAGGCTGAGCCTCATTTTCGCGCCATTACTGCGCAGTTGTTTTTGAGAGCAAGACATGCAGATGCATGTGTGAGGATCTGAAAGTAGCTGGAAAAGTTTCTAGAAGGCGTCACTTGGTATCGTATTCCCCTCTGGGCTTGGTTAGGTCACAGCAAAGGCTATAGCTGGGACTGTATAGGGGTTAAATTTGTAAACGGCTCCGGTTCCATTATTTTAGGGGTTAAAGCTCTGAAAATTGGTGTGCAATACTCTTAATGCTTTAAGACACTGTGGTGAAATTTTGGTAATTTTTGAACAATTCCTTCATACTTTTTCACATATTCAGTAATAAAGTGTTTTCTGTTTAAAATTTAAAGAGACAGTAACGGTTTTGTTTTAAAACGTTTTTTGTGCTTTATTGACAAGTTTAAGCCTGTTTAACATGTCTGTGCCTTCGGATAAGCTATGTTCTATATGTATGAAAGCCAATGTGTCTCCCCATTTAAATTTGTGTGATAATTGTGCCATAGCGTCCAAACAAAGTAAGGACAATACTGCCACAGATAATGAAGTTGCCCAGACCTTTGACTCCTCCCTGGAGTCTAAATCTAGTTCTTTCAGTTCTTCAAGGGGTTCCGTTTGAACCTCTACATTCCATAGATATTAAGTTACTATCTTGCAAAGTTTTGTTTTTGGTTGCTATTTCTTCTGCTAGAAGAGTTTCAGAGTTATCTGCTCTGCAGTGTTCTCCGCCCTATCTGGTGTTCCATGCAGATAAGGTGGTTTTGCGTACTAAGCCTGGTTTTCTTCCAAAGGTTGTTTCTAACAAGAATATTAACCAGGAGATAGTTGTACCTTCTTTATGTCCGAATCCAGTTTCAAAGAAGGAACGTTTGTTACACAATTTGGACGTAGTCCGTGCTCTAAAATTCTATTTAGAGGCTACAAAAGATTTCAGACAAACATCTTCTTTGTTTGTTGTCTATTCTGGTAAAAGGAGAGGTCAAAAAGCGACTTCTACCTCTCTTTCCTTTTGGCTTAAAAGCATCATCCGATTGGCTTATGAGACTGCCGGACGGCAGCCTCCTGAAAGAATCACAGCTCACTCCACTAGGGCTGTGGCTTCCACATGGGCCTTCAAGAACGAGGCTTCTGTTGACCAGATATGTAAGGCAGCGACTTGGTCTTCACTGCACACTTTTGCCAAATTTTACAAATTTGATACTTTTGCTTCTTCGGAGGCTATTTTTGGGAGAAAGGTTTTGCAAGCCGTGGTGCCTTCCATTTAGGTAACCTGATTTGTTCCCTCCCTTCATCCGTGTCCTAAAGTTTTGGTATTGGTTCCCACAAGTAAGGATGACGCCGTGGACCGGACACACCAATGTTGGAGAAAACATAATTTATGCTTACCTGATAAATTACTTTCTCCAACGGTGTGTCCGGTCCACGGCCCGCCCTGGTTTTTTAATCAGGTCTGATGAATTATTTTCTCTAACTACAGTCACCACGGTACCATATGGTTTCTCCTATATTTTTCCTCCTGTCCGTCGGTCGAATGACTGGGGTGGGCGGAGCCTAGGAGGGACTATATGGCCAGCTTTGCTGGGACTCTTTGCCATTTCCTGTTGGGGAAGAGATATTCCCACAAGTAAGGATGACGCCGTGGACCGGACACACCGTTGGAGAAAGTAATTTATCAGGTAAGCATAAATTCTGTTTTTCTGATGTTTGCTTTTTTTGGACAAGCTTTTTCTGTTTGTTGCTCTTCCATTTGAGGTTCTGATTTACTCTTTTCTGTGATCAGGTCTCAGGGTATTGCAGTGTTTCCTGACCTGGATGATATCTTGGTTCAAGCTCCATCTTTACATTTAGCAATATTTCACTACTGCAGACTGTTGTTTCTTCAACAACATGGTTGGAAAGCCATTTTTGCAAACAGTTTATTTTCTCCTCAGATAAAGGTTGCTTCTCTGGGAGTTCAAATAGATTCAGTTTCTATGAGACTTTTTTGGCAGAAAAAGATGGTTGAAGCTGGTGTTTGCCTGTTAGAACCCTCTGTCTCTGTCTTTTCCTTTAGTCACTCTTTGCATGGAGGTGTCAGGTCTCATGCTTGCAGCCTCAGATGTTATTCCATTTGCTCACTTCCATATGAGCCCTCTTCAGCTTTGTATCTTTTGCCAATGATGCAGGGAACATACTCAGATGTCTCAGAGGACTCATTTACATTCCAGAGCAAGTCTGTTTCTTTCTTGGTAGCTAAACTATTAGCTCTTTAAGCAGGAGGTGAGGTTTCCTATTTATTTTTTAGAACTCTGTGCAATACTCAGGACCATTCAGGGTTGACCTTTGTTAAAAATGGTATATTTTCTCAATTTATAGTTTGACAATGTTTCATCTGTAGCTGTTTTTGTCATTAGGGGGGAACTTACAGCTCCCTAGTTATGCAGGTAGTATCTTAAATTATTTCCTGTGTAGAAGTTAATTGCTGTCTGATTTCTGCTGTTCATATTCCAGGACTGGACAACTGGGAAGCACTTTTTTATCAGTCGTCAGTCTTTCCGTTTGGAAGAGTAGTCTCTTCATCTGGTTATGTTCAATCAGATAATAGATCTTTGAGGTTGCCCGGAGATAGTTCTGATGGCTTCTCGGTTAAATCTCAAATATCCCAGGTATTGTGTAGGTCCAGGGAACTTTGAACTGTGTTTGTGGATGCTCTAGTAGTTCAATGGTCATTCTGGCTAGCCTATATTTGTTTCCACCTCTGGCCTTTTTTTTTCCAGGGTTATTGCCAAGATCTGGCAGGAAGAGCTTTGATTATTCTGATTACTCCAGCTTATTCCTGCAGAATTTGGTATGCAGATTTGGTTCTGTTGTCTACAGATTTTAGATCTCTCAGCTTGATGGCATAGAAAAAGAATCAGAAACCCTCTCTGTCTTTGAACTATCCGTTCAGTAAATGAGTTTCTTATACAGGCTGGTAAGTCTGTAACTAAGAGGAATTTTTATTTAAAGGTCTGGAAGGCCTCTATTTCTTGATGTATGAATCAGGATTTTTCTTGGCATTCTCTTAGAATTCCTAGAATTTTTGTGTTTTTTACAGGATTGTTTGGGTAAGGGTTTGTTCGCCAGTTCTTTGCAAGGTCAGTTTTCTGCCTTTTTTTTTAAGTTATGTTTAGTAAGAGTTCTAATCTTCCTGACATTCATGGTTTAGTTCTAGCCTTTTCTATAATTAAGTCTGTAATTATCTATTTTTTTCCTCCTTGGAACCTTAATTTTGGTTTGAGGATTTTTGCAGGTTCCTCCTTTTGAGCCTATGCATCAGGTGGATATTAAAAGTCTTTCTGGAAGTTTTGTTTCTTTCAGCTATTTCATCTGCTAGAAGAGTTTCTAAGATTTCTACTCTTTCTTGTGTTTCTTCTTATCTTATTTTTCTTCGGGATAAGTTTGTGTTATTGGATTCTGTTAGAGCTTTGCAATGTTATGTAGACACTACTAAGGATTTCAGATAAACTCTTAGTTCTTTTGCTGGTTCTATGAAAGGGCAGAACATTTCTGCTGTCTCTTTGGTTGAAGCTTCTGATTCATATAGCTTTCTTGGAGGCAGGTCAGCTTCCACCTAGATGGATTTCTGCTCATTATACCACTCTAGTTGACACTTCTTGGGCTTTTTTTTTTTTTAGTTTTGTCAGTGGACCAAATTTGCAAGGCAGCTTCTTGGTCTTTGCATATTTTTTCTACCATTTTCATGTTTTTGCTTCTTCTGAGGCAGCCTTTGTTAGGATGTCCTTAAGGCAGTTGTCTCAGGTTGATTTGTTTTTTCCTATTTTTTTTTTTAATTTATATTTATTTTAATATTTTTATTGAGGACATTCAAAATATAGTTACATATACAGATGGGCAAAATAAAATAAAATTGCTCAAAACTAAATATACTTGTAGAACATCAAAAAATAAGCATTGAGAACAGTCTTAATTTTTCTTCTTTAAGGTCCCCTTGTAAACCCTGAAACAGGCCACTCTTGGACCTTGACTGAAATGTTGCTTCATATCGTAGGGGAAGTGTGAGAAAATGTTATTCACCAACCATATGTTATCATATTATACAAAGGTTGAACTAAGAAAGGATATAACTGAACAATTATAGAGTAATGAAAAAAGGTTACTCACCAATTTTATATTATCATATTTTAAAATGATATTGCTTTATACAAAGGTTAACCACTGAACTAAGTATAAGATAGGTTACTTTTTATCCTGTTGAATACAGTAATCTTGTGAGGATTATAAATCAAGGGAGTCCCTAATTAACCCTCTAGTGAGCTAAACAGAGAAAAATATATTTATATAACGTATTAACTAAAATATTCTCCATAATTGAAAATGGAAGTCACCTCCAAGCCGAGATTTAAACTGCATATTCTGCAGAGAGCCTGAAGGCAAAAGAAAATAATTGTAATTATGCTGGATTGACATGAAAACTTCAATAAGAGAATGGATTTTTGTAATATTTATATATATTATTGAAAATAAAACAAGAGAACTTCTAGCTATAATTCCATGTTTTAAAAGTGAATTAAAAGGGAACACATGCTTATTAAGAAAAAGATGTGACCAATTTAAAGCTATGGCAAAAGAGGGGATATGTATTGTGCCAGAGGGTTTATGGAATTGCCCTATAGAAGATGGATTAGGTAAAACTAATGTTTTCATCCACAAACCGTGGGTGACAAGGCTTTACATATGTAAAAAATATATTCCCTCCATTCTGAACTAATGTTATATGAAAATTAGCATCCCTAACAGTACACCAATCAAAATGGTCTTCTAAGTAGCATTAACAGATAAATTATAAGAATATAAGCTATTTAGAGAACTTTACAAACCTTTATACAGTAACATATGATTTAGAAGTAAAGGTCCTCTAACAGAACCATTTATAAATATAACAGCCTTTAAAAGTTTATTATAATTTTGCAGATGTCATAAGGGTACCGAGTCAAAGGTAGGGCCATGCGGTATTATAATTGTCCAGATGGAGAGAATATACTTGATGCCAGCATAACCATTCTGTGTGTGCCATGGAAGTGCTGATACGATAATGGGGCCATGCTGTGTGTTGTTAGTCCCAGATAGAAAAAGAGTATTTAATTCGAGCAGAGTTATCCCTTCTAAGACATCGCTTTTCTTAGCAGGTTCTGCATTTATAGGTGTACTTCTCTTGATTATTGAAAGAAAAATGCCAGAGGTGCTAAAAATCTAAATTTATTTAAACAAGTAAAAAGGCTTACATGTTTAACTTAAAAACTATATAGACATGCCAGGCTTACGTGTTTCGGCTCTAGCAGTCTTATTCATAGACTAATTGCCACTTCCACCTGTGGAGCTTAAATACACCCCCTCACAATCTCATTGGTTAGTATTATGTCTATACCTGACCCACTTGTCTGGAATTTAAAGAGACAGTGCCCTTAAAAATCTACTGATTATTTGTTACAGTGTAGCATTTTAACATCAAGACCATCAAACTCTCTACCTATTTTAACATATCTAATAAATTATTTACATAAAGTGATCTTCGCTATTGCATTTCTTTATCTCAGAATACATATACCTCTGTCTCATACCATATTCATATGTTTAAAAGTATTATTAATATTCATTATACACTTAAACCAACTGCTTCGTTTATTAGTTCCTCAACTTAATATGGAATAAACTTAATGACTATTGCCAGAAATGTATGATGTCTCCTTCAATATTCATTCCCTTTGGCTAGTGTGACCATATTCCCGCTTTAAAAGGGTACACATATGAAAAATACATATGTCAGGGCTGTTTTCAAGGTTGTTTAAAGAAATGTTTTGAATAAGAACCCTGACATATGTATTTTTCATATGTGTCCCTTTTTAAAGCGGCAATATGGTCACCCTACCTTCGGCTGACGTGTAATTGAGGATAAAAATCCAATACGCTTCTTTTTTTAATAATTCCCTAATTTGATCACCTCCTCTTGGTTTAATTTTGATTAGATCTATTACCATCCAAAAAAACAAATTTGTTTCGTGCTGATGTTCATAAATAAAATGTTTATACCATCAACCCCATTTTTTATATCTGTGAGATGTTCCCTAATCCTTACTCTGGCTTCACGTGAGGTGCATCCTATGTATAGTATCCCACAGGCCACAGCTTTTGCATGTGATCATGTAAATTATCTACAGTTGGTACAATGTTTACACTCCTATACCATCTCCTATACCATCTGTGTGTTGTTGGACTGGAATATTTTAGTAACTCGCATATAGTCACATGCCACACACCTACGGGTACCACAGTGATAATGCCCCTTACAATTTAGCCAGCTAATCTCTCTATTTGGTCGCCTAAATGCACTTGGTGAAATCATGTTACCAATGGTCATGTTTCATCTAGAAACAAATCGGCACCCACCTTCATCTGCCTGTAAAATAGGAAGATTCTGACTTACTGGTTAGTGTATGTAGTTACAAAGGTAATCTCATTTCTTTCATGTAATTAGCAAGAGTCCATGAGCTAGTGACGTATGGGATATACATTCCTACCAGGAGGGGCAAAGTTTCCCAAACCTTAAAATGCCTATAAATACACCCCTCACCACACCCACAATTCAGTTTTTACAAACTTTGCCTCCCGTGGAGGTGGTGAAGTAAGTTTGTGCTAGATTCTTCGTTGATATGCGCTCCGCAGCAGGCTGGAGCCCGGTTTTCCTCTCAGCGTGCAGTGAATGTCAGAGGGATGTGAAGAGAGTATTGCCTATTTGAATTCAATGATCTCCTTCTACGGGGTCTATTTCATAGGTTCTCTGTTATCGGTCGTAGAGATTCATCTCTTACCTCCCTTTTCAGATCGACGATATACTCTTATATATACCATTACCTCTACTGATTCTCGTTTCAGTCCTGGTTTGGCTTTCTACTATATGTAGATGAGTGTCAGGTATCTGTTCTCTGCTGTATGTCCCTTTAAATCTGTCTGTTAAAAGCCTGTCTCTCCCAGCAACAGGTGCTAATTAATGCAGTTAGATGTGGCATTTGCTACAGCTCACACGCTAAAGAAGCTTTCTCTTCATATCTACAAGGAATTTATAACTACCTTCAACCTCCTAAAAGTTCAAACTATAACTTGTTTCTTTATCAGCAAGAGACTTTTGTACTAAAGAACTTTCCTGGATTGCTACGGTTGTTTTAAACCTCAACTACAATTTCTACTTACCGGTGCTGTGTACTTCTTTCCAGAACGTTCCACTTATTCAGTGCATCACCAGATTACAGCACCTTTCATCACTACAGATTAATTCCGTTACTGCAAACGGTAAACTAACCGAAAAGGACTGTTCACTTACTCCTAAGAGTTAAAACCTTCGGTATTGCCAGTATCAAGATCTAATGCCATTGGAACTAAACTACCTACAATCAAGTTGTTACTTTGGATCCGGTAAGACCGATTGGAAGATTGTTATTACCGGTTAACAGATATCTATCTCACACCGCTGCTTGTTACGTCACTCAGATTGACAAGCTTGCTCCTCTCTGCAGTGTGTATCGGTCTCGCCCACCTGTGACGTCACTACAGCTTCAAGTGTAACGCTGCACAAACAGAGTAAGTCAGTTTCCCTTGCAATTAAGTATTGAGTCATATTGTGCAAATCTTCATTCTATCATCATTTGAGACCATCTCATCTCTGATATCTCTTCTTGATACAAGTTCTACACAGGACACTCTCCTGTAACCAGTTAATATTAAAAGAACATTCTGATTCACTAAAATCAGCAGCTCTTACTTCTCTCACTGCTTCTCCATAAGTCTGCAGCTGTGATTCAGGTTATTGCAGCAATATCAATTACAAGGACTTTAAATTCCTAAATAAATAGATACCTAACAATGAGTGTCCTGGGGTAAGTAAGTCTTATTTTCTGTGACACTCTAAGCTATGGTTGGGCACTTTTATATAAAGTTCTAAATATATGTGTTTAAACCTTTATTTGCCTTGATTCAGGATGTTCAATATTCCTTATTTCAGACAGTCAGTTTCATTATTTGGGATAATGCATTTGAATATTAAATTTTTCTTACCTTTAAAATTTGACTTTTTTTCCTGTGGGCTGTTAGGCTCGCGGGGGCTGAAAATGCTTCATTTTATTGCGTCATTCTTGGCATTGACTTTTTTGGCGCAAAAAATTTCTTAGTCATTTCCGGCGTCATACTTGTCACCGGAAGTTGTTTGTATGTGCGTCATTTTTTTGACGTTTTTTTGCACCAAAGATGTCGGCGTTACCGGATGTGGCGTCATTTTTGGCGCCAAAGCATTTAGGCGCCAAATAGTGTGGGTGTCTTTTTTGGCGCTAAAAAATATGGGCGTCACTTTTGTCTCCACATTATTTAAGTCTAATTGTTTATTTGCTTCTGGTTGCTAGAAGCTTGTTCATTAGCATTTTTTCCCATTCCTGAAACTGTCATTTAAGGAATTTTGATAGATTTTGCTTTATATGTTGTTTTTTCTATTACATATTGCAAGATGTCTCAGATTGACCCTGGATCAAAAGCTACTTCTGGAAAAACGCTTGACTGAGTTCAGTCCTACCAAAGCTAAGTTCATTTATTTTAAATGTTATGAATGTTTATCTTTAGCTATGGTTTGTAATAAGTTATTATGATAAACTTTTACATGCAGAATCCATTAGTATTTATGTTTTATATATTGCCATTCTTTTTACATCTTATGTACAAGAAATATTTAGAAGATTTATAAGAAATATTTTTCTGATTCTATTTTAAAGGCTTTGTCTGACATCGTGCCTTCTAATAAAAAATTCTTAGGTCTTTTTCACTTCTTTTTTAATTATTGAAGTTTCAAATGACCAACAACATACTGATTTATCCTTCTCTGATGATGTTTTTTTCTCATTCAGAATTTTCTTCATCAGATATTGATATTGACACTAACAAATCTACTTTTTTATTATTTTTTTATTAAAGTACATTTGTTCTTTGTTGGAAAGGTGTTGTTTATTTTGGATATTAAGGTAACTAGTTCTTTTTCAAGACTAGCTAACACTATTTCTGCTTATTTATTCTTCTGTGTTTTCAGAGGTTTTCTTTCCAATTCCTCATACTAGGGAATGGAATAGGCTGAGATTTTTCTTTTATTCCTTCTTCAAAGGTTTTAAACTATATTCTTTGCCAGCAGTTAAATTCAATTTGGAGGGTTCTCCAATTTATTGGGGCTATCTCTACTCCTACTAATTATGCTATTGTTTCTATAGCAAAATAGTATTTATTTTCCTTTAGATGGTTGTATCTTATTTATGGAAAATTATTTAGTTTCAGGTACTTTTCTTGGTCCTGTGATTTATTTGGATGTTGCAATTGCTTCATTTTGTTCTGTTTACTTTAAGATCAAGTATCAGATTATGATTTATTTTAGCATTGTTAAGGGACAACATTTACTAGACTAGGTGCTGTTGCATTTGTCTTGTTGTTTTGCATTTTTTGATTATGCAAATCCACTGTATTGATTGGTCCTTTAACTGGACTATCATGCTAATAATTTCATTTGTGTCTTCATTTTATTGAATATTTTCGCAAATGAGGGTTAATCTATGTCTTTAGCTATTTTTAGCTAGAAGAATTTTGTGATTTTTAAAAATCCATATTTCTTTTGTTCTAAGATAATCAATTATTTGTTTTATAATTGGATTCAATTCTTAACTGTTACTCTGGGCTTCAAGATTGAGTTCTAAGACTAAAACTTTAAGCTTATACTAGTTTGGTTGTTCTTATTAAGGAACGAATTCCTGAATTCTTTCCCAAGTAACATGTTTTTAAATTGGAAATTTTTCAGTTCGAAATCAGCTCCCTAAAATTGCGATGTACGTGCCGTATTCCAGCTTGGCTGGCAAGGGGCAGGTTAAGACTTCTTTGAAATTTATTTCTATTCGGTCCAAATTTCTTTGATTTTATTCCAGTAAGGCTAACACTTTCTTTAAGTGTGTTTCGGTCCTATATATTTAGGGTACTGTTGAAGCATGGCTGGGTACCCATTGGGTTCAAGCGCTGCTCAGACCTGGAATCTTCTGGGGTATTTCTTCCAGTTCCATTTTTAGGAACTGGGTTTTGGAGTTTTATTCAAACTATTCTGCCTTTTTTTTGGTCAGTGATAGCATTATTTGTTTTCATTAGATACAATAAATGCATATTTTCATTTTTCTGTTTTCATTCAGATTATTTTCTGAGGATGCGGAATCTCATATGATTCACTTGCTCTTCAGGACATAGTTAGAGGATCTTTTTTTCAAAAGCTCTTGATTCCTCACACAAGGGTCACCTTTTTTAGGTTTCCAGATAGTTTGTGTCACTGTCTTTGTCTATCAGACAAGGGACAATTTTATTGTGTTCCGTTTGTCGGTACCTTTAGTCTCTATTATTTCCTTCAGTTGCTATTTTCAATAGAAAGAACCTTTCCAGTCTTTTATGCTGAATTATGGTGCAGGGTTTCTAGGATTTCGCATTTTAAATCTTCGAATCCTAATATTTATCTCTCTTGATTTGGTGGTTAAGATCACCATCATTTAGTTCTTCAGGTCTCTTCGTTTCTTTCAACCTGGAACATGATCTCTAAAGATGTGAGTCTTTTTGGTTGGGAGGCTGTCTGTGGATCTCTGTCAGCTCAAGGGGTTTGGAAATCTCAGGAGGCGAGATTACCATTTGATATTTTAGAACTCCGTGTTTTCTCAGAGTTTTTCAGTTAGTTTCTTTTTGAAGAAGAGACGTTTAATGTTTTTCAGACAATATCACTACTATGGTGTATGTCAATCATCAGAGTAGGACTATCAGTCCTTAGGCTGTGACAGAAGTGTCTCGGATATTAGCTTGGGCTAAATCCAGCTCCTATCTAAATTCTGTGGTTTTTTTCCCAGGTATAGATATTTGGGAAGCGGATTATCTCTGTTAATCAAGCTTTTCTTCCGGGAGAATGGTCTCTCTTACCCAGATATGTTTTTCATCTCATCTGAATAAAGAACTTCCCAGGGGATCTTCAGGCGGAAGTAGTGTATGCATTGACATTTCTTTGGAATTATCTTTTTGCCTATTTTTTTCCGCCTCTAGTTCTTCTTCCAAATTTCTTATGGAGTATTTGTTTGTTATGCTGGTAGCTCTAGCATGGCCTCTCAGGTTTTGGTATACGAATCTCATTCGGATGGCCAGTTGGACACCTCCGTTTAAACCAGACCTTTTCTTTCTCAAGGCCATTATTTCCATCAGGATCTCAAATCATTACATTTGAAGGGATGGAGATTGAACGTCATAGAGGTTTTTCTGACTCATTGATTAATACTATGTTTCAGGCTCATAAATCTGTCTCTAGAAAGATTTATATTGAGTCTGGAAGACCTACTTTTCATTTTATTCTTTTAAAATTCTAACGGCTAGATTTAGAGTTTTGTCGGTAACGACCCGCGTAGCTAACGCCGGCTTTTTTCTGGCCGCACCTTTAAAATAACTCTGGTATTGAGAGTCCACAGAATGTCAGCGTTAGACTCCAAAAAAGGAGCGTAGAGCATTTTTAACGCAACTGCAGCTCTCGATACCAGAGTTGCTTACGGACGCGGCCAGCCTCAAAAACGTGCTCGTGCACGATTCCCCCATAGGAAACAATGGGGCTGTTTGAGCTGAAAAAAAAACCTAACACCTGCAAAAAAGCCGCGTTCAGCTCCTAACGAAGCCCCATTGTTTGCTATGGGGAAACACTTCCTACGTCTGCACCTAACACTCTAACATGTACCCCGAGTCTAAACACCCCTAACCTTACACTTATTAACCCCTATTCTGCCGCCCCCGCTATCGCTGACCCCTGCATATTATTTTTAACCCCTAATCTGCTGCTCCGTAAACCGCCGCTACTTACATTATCCCTATGTACCCCTAATCTGCTGCCCCTAACACCGCCGACCCCTATATTATATTTATTAACCCCTAATCTGCCCCCCACAACGTCGCCTCCACCTGCCTACACTTATTAACCCCTAATATGCCGAGCGGACCACACCGCTATCATAATAAAGTTATTAACCCCTAATCCGCCTCACTAACCCTATAATAAATAGTATTAACCCCTAATCTGCCCTCCCTAACATCGCCGACACCTAACTTCAAACATTAACCCCTAATCTGCCGACTGGAGCTCACCGCTATTCTAATAAATGTATTAACCCCTAAAGCTAAGTCTAACCCTAACACTAACACCCCCCCTAACTTAAATATAATTTAAATCTAACGAAATAAATTAACTCTTATTAAATAAATTATTCCTATTTAAAGCTAAATACTTACCTGTAAAATAAATCCTAATATAGCTACAATATAAATTATAATTATATTATAGCTATTTTAGGATTAATATTTATTTTACAGGTAACTTTGTATTTATTTTAACCAGGTACAATAGCTATTAAATAGTTAAGAACTATTTAATAGCTAAAATAGTTAAAATAATTACAAAATTACCTGTAAAATAAATCCTTACCTAAGTTACAATTAAACCTAACACTATACTGTCATTAAATTAATTAAATAAAATACCTACAATTACCTACAATTAAACCTAACACTACACTATCAATACATTAATTAAATACAATACCTACAAATAACTACAATGAAATAAACTAACTAAAGTACAAAAAATAAAAAAGAACTAAGTTACAAAAAATAAAAAAATATTTACAAACATAAGAAAAATCTTACAACAATTTTAAACTAATTACACCTACTCTAAGCCCCCTAATAAAATAACAAAGCCCCCCAAAATAAAAAATGCCCTACCCTATTCTAAATTACTAAAGTTCAAAGCTCTTTTACCTTACCAGCCCTGAACAGGGCCCTTTGCGGGGCATGCCCCAAAGAATTCAGCTCTTTTGCCTGTAAAAAAAAACATACAATACCCCCCCCAACATTACAACCCACCACCCACATACCCCTAATCTAACCCAAACCCCCCTTAAATAAACCTTAACACTAAGCCCCTGAAGATCATCCTACCTTGTCTTCACATACCAGGTTCACCGATCGGTCCTGGCTCCAAAATCTTCATCCAACCCAAGCGGGGGCTGGCGATCCATTATCCAGCGGCTGAAGAGGTCCAGAAGAGGCTCCAAAGTCTTCATCCTATCCGGGAAGAAGAGTAGATCCGGACCGGCAACCATCATCTTCCAAGCGGCATCTTCTATCTTCCGATGAGGACCGGCTCCATCCTGAAGACCTCCACCGCGGACCCATCTTCATCCGGCGACGTCCAACTGAAGAATGACGGTTCCTTTAAGGGACGTCATCCAATATGGCGTCCCTTGAATTCCGATTGGCTGATAGGATTCTATCAGCCAATCGGAATTAAGGTAGGAATATTCTGATTGGCTGATGGAATCAGCCAATCAGAATCAAGTTCAATCCGATTGGCTGATCCAAACAGCCAATCGGATTGAACTTGATTCTGATTGGCTGATTCCATCAGCCAATCAGAATATTCCTCCCTTAATTCCGATTGGCTGATAGAATCCTATCAGCCAATCGGAATTCGAGGGACGCCATCTTGGATGACGTCATTTAAAGGAACCGTCATTCGGCTAGTAGGCGTCGGGAGAAGAGGATGTTCCGCGTCGGATGGAAGATGATGGCTCCCGAAGAAAGAAGATTGAAGATGCCGTTGATAGAAGACTTCATCCGGATCATGGACCTCTTCAGCTCCCGCTTGGATGAAGACTTCAGCCGGATCATGGACCTCTTCAGCTCCCGCTTAGATGATGACTTCAGCCGGATCATGGACCTCTTCAGCCCCCCGCTTGGGCTTGGATCAGGACATCGGAGGAGCTCTTCTGGATCGATCGGTGAACCTGGTATGGTGAAGATAAGGTAGGAAGATTTTCAGGGGCTTAGTGTTAGGTTTATTTAAGGGGGGTTTGGGTTAGATTAGGGGTATGTGGGTGGTGGGTTGTAATGTTGGGGGGGGGTATTGTATGTTTTTTTTTACAGGCAAAAGAGCTGAACTTCTTGGGGCATGCCCCGCAAAGGGCCCTGTTCAGGGCTGGTAAGGTAAAAGAGCTTTGAACTTTAGTAATTTAGAATAGGGTAGGGCATTTTTTTATTTTGGGGGGCTTTGTTATTTTATTAGGGGGCTTAGAGTAGGTGTAATTAGTTTAAAATTGTTGTAATATTTTTCTTATGTTTGTAAATATTTTTTTATTTTTTGTAACTTAGTTCTTTTTTATTTTTTGTACTTTAGATAGTTTATGTCATTGTAGTTATTTGTAGGTATTGTATTTAATTAATTTATTGATAGTGTAGTGTTAGGTTTAATTGTAACTTAGGTTAGGATTTATTTTACAGGTAATTTTGTAATTATTTTAACTATTTTAGCTATTAAATAGTTCTTAACTATTTAATAGCTATTGTACCTGGTTAAAATAAATACAAAGTTACCTGTAAAATAAATATTAATCCTAAAATAGCTATAATATAATTATAATTTATATTGTAGCTATATTAGGATTTATTTTACAGGTAAGTATTTAGCTTTAAATAGGAATAATTTATTTAATAAGAGTTAATTAATTTAGTTAGATTTAAATTATATTTAACTTAGGGGGTGTTAGTGTTAGGGTTAGACTTAGCTTTAGGGGTTAATACATTTATTAGAATAGCGGCGAGATTCGGTCGGCAGATTAGGGATTAATAATTGAAGTTAGGTGTCGGCGATGTTAGGGAGGGCAGGTTAGGGGTTAATAAATATAATATAGGGGTCGGCGGTGTTAGGGGCAGCAGATTAGGGGTACATAGCTATAATGTAGCTGGCGGCGTGCGGACGGCAGATTAGGGGTTAATAAGTGTAGGTAGCTGGCGGCGACGTTGTGGGGGGCAGATTAGGGGTTAATAAATATAATATAGGGGTCGGCGGTGTTAGGGGCAGCAGATTAGGGGTACATAAGGATAACGTAGGTGGCGGTCGGCAGATTAGGGGTTAAAAAAAATAATCGAGTTGCGGCGATGTGGGGGGACCTCGGTTTAGGGGTACATAGGTAGTTTATGGGTGTTAGTGTACAGTACTTTAGGGCACAGTAGTTAAGAGCTTTATGAACCGGCGTTAGCCCAGAAAGCTCTTAACTACTGACTTTTTTCTGCGGCTGGAGTTTTGTCGTTAGAATTCTAACGCTCACTTCAGACACGACTCTAAATACCAGAGTTAGAAAGATCCCATTGAAAAGATAGGATACGCAATTGACGTAAGGGGATCTGCGGTATGGAAAAGTCGCGGCTGAAAAGTGAGCGTTAGACCCTTTTTTGACTGACTCCAAATACCGGAGGTAGCCTAAAACCAGCGTTAGGAGCCTCTAACGCTGGTTTTCACGGCTACCGCCAAACTCTAAATCTAGGCCATAGAATTTTATTATTTTTTCAGGTTGGTTTGGATAAGGTTTTGTCTTCAATTCTTTGTTAGGACAAATCTCTACTCTTTCTGTTCTTTTTTCACAGAAAGATTGCTAATCATCCTGATATTCAATGTGTTGTACAGGCTTTGGTCCATATCAAGCCTGTCATTAATTCAATCTCTCCTCTTTGGAGTCTCAATTTGGTGCTGAGGGCTTTACAGGCTCCTCCGTTTGAAACTATGCATTTTCTGAACGTTAAATTACTTTCTTGGAAAAGTATTGTTCTTTTTGGTTATTTCTTCTACTAGAAGAGTTTTTGAGTTATCTGCTCTTTTTTGTGAATATCCTTTTCTGATTTTTCATCAGGATAAGGCAGTGTTACTTCCTGATATTCATCATTTTGTTCAGGTTTTGATTCGTATCAAACCTGTTATTAAGCCAATTTCTCCTCCTTGGAGTCTTAATTGGGTTCTGAAGGTTTTTCAGGCTCTTCTATTTTGAGCATATGCTTGCTCTGGACATTCATTACTTTCATGGAAAGTATTGTTCTTTTTGGACATCTCTTCAGCTAGAACAGTTTTTGAATTATCTGTTCTTTCTTGTGAATCTCCTTGTTCTGATTTTTCATCAGGATAAGGTGTTTTTTTGCTGTCCTCATTTCAATTTTCACCTAAGTTGTGAATTCTAACAACATTAGTGGAGGAATTATTGTCTTTTCCTTGTGTCCTAATCCTAAGAATTCTTTGGTAAGATTCTTACATTCTTTAGGATGTGGTAAGAGTTTTGAAATATTATGTTGAAGCTACTCAGATTTCAGTCAGACTTCTAGTCTATTTGTTATCTTTTCTGGTTTTAGGAAGGTCAGAAGGCTTCTGCCATTTCTTTGGCATCTTGGTTAAGCTTTTGATTCATCATGCTTATTTGGAGTCGGATTATTCCCCGTCTCAGAGGATTACGGCTCATTCTACTAGGTCAGTTTCTACTTCCTGGGCTTTTTAAGAATGAAGCTTCTGTTGATCAAATTTGCAAAGCAATGACTTGGTCTTCTTTGCATACTTTTACTAAATTCTACCATTTTGATGTTTTCTCTTCTTTAGAAGCAGTTTTTGGTAGAATAGTACTTCAGGCAGCTGTTTCAGTTTGATTCTTCTGCTTATAATTTCAGTTTTTTTCATTATTAAAATTGAAACCTTTGATTTGGGTAGTGGATTAATTTTTCAGCGGAATTGGCTGTCTTTATTTTATCCCTCCCTCTCTAGTGACTCTTGCGTGGAAGTTCCACATCTTGGGTATTTATATCCCATACGTCACTAGCTCATGGACTCTTGCTAATTACATGAAAGAAAACATAATTTATGTAAGAACTTACCTGATAAATTCATTTCTTTCATATTAGCAAGAGTCCATGAGGCCCACCCTTTTTTGTGGTGGTTATGATTTTTTTGTATAAAGCACAATTATTCCAATTCCTTATTTTTTTGATGCTTTCGCTCTTTTCTTATCACCCCACTTCTTGGCTATTCGTTAAACTGAATTGTGGGTGTGGTGAGGGGTGTATTTATAGGCATTTTAAGGTTTGGGAAACTTTGCCCCTCCTGGTAGGAATGTATATCCCATACGTCACTAGCTCATGGACTCTTGCTAATATGAAAGAAATGAATTTATCAGGTAAGTTCTTACATAAATTATGTTTTTTGTCACCTTTTGGGCCTTTGAATTTTTTTTTACCTCAATAAATCTTCCCTTTGAATATTAGCAGCCTTTCTAATATGTCCCTCTGTATATCCACAAGCCCTTAGTCTGGACAATAATGCTCTGTTCTCTACCTAAAAAGTTTCCTCTTTCATACAATTAGGTTTAATTCTTACAAATTGACCTTTAGCCACTCCGTAATTCATATGACAAGGACGACAACTCTTCGCATGAGGCAGAGCATTATTAGCCGTAATAGGTTTTGTGTAAAGTGAATTTATAATCTGGTTGTGCTATCCCCCTCCATCTCCAACATAACATCGAGATATGATATCTTAGTCCTACAATATACTGCTGTAAATTGTAGGCCTTCTTGATTGATTGAACTGTGCACCTTCCAATTCTGTATCAGACCATATGAACAATAGATCGTCAATAAATCTTTTGTACCCAACCAAGGTATAGCGATATGGGTTTTCATCTGCATAGACATGGGACAACTCCCAACATCGCATAAAGAGATTGGCAAAAGCAGGAGTACATTTTGCCCCCATCGCTGTCCCCGTCTCTCCAGATAGAAAACCTGGTCAAATTAGAAGTAATTGTGTGTCAGCAAGAAATCTCAATGCCCTCAGTATGTAAGATTTCAATACAAAGTCATATTCACTAAAAAGATCCATCATATTTTCAATTGCTTTTAGCCCCTCCACATGCAGTATGGCAGAATAAAGGCCTACCACATCTACTTTTAACCAACTATATTGATTAGTTTAATCTAGATCTTTAGTCAAACTCAGAAGATGTTTTGTATCCCTAAGGAAGGAAGACAATTTCCACACCATAGGTTGGAGTAAAGATTCAACCGAATTAGATACATTTTCAAAAAGATATGGGCATCTATTTATCAAGCCGTCAACCGCAAATACGCTGGAATTCCGCAGCGTATTTGTGGCGAGCCTGATTCGCCTTAGTTATCAAACCCTACAAACCGGCAAAAGTAGAATTTAGTGACGTAACATACGATCCGCCGGACTCAGTCCGACACAGATCAATACTTACATCACTACAGATGTTCCGAACACAAGTTCGGCATAATCTGACTACTTTTGTAAGTTATCAAATATCTACCAGGTACGCTTGCCACTACTCTGGGTCAGCATACCTGGTTTTCAATCCACCGCCCTGGAGGCGGCGGATGCCATAGGAATCAATGGGAGTCGGAAAGCAGCGAAAGCTTATGTTTGCTGCTGCCCGATATCCCATTGATTCCTATGGGAATGTTTACACCTAACACCCTAACATGTACTCCGAGTCTAAACACCCCTAATCTGCCCCCCTACACCGCCGCCACCTACATTATACTTATTAACCCCTAATCTGCCATCCCTACACCGCCGCCACATAAATAAAAGTTATTAACCCCTATCCCGCCGCTCCCGGACCCCGCCGCAACTAAATAAACGTATTAACCCCTAAACCGCCACTCCCGGAGCCCACCGCCACCTACATTATACTTATTAACCCCTAATCTGCCGCCCCCTACACCGCCGCCACCTACCTACATTTATTAACCCCTAATCTGCCGCCCCCAACGTCGCCGCGACTAAGTCCAACCCTAACCCTAACACCCCCTAACTTAAATATAATTTAAATAAATCTAAATAAATATTACTTTCATTAAATAAATAATTCCTATTTAAAACGAAATACTCACCTATAAAATAAACCATAAGATAGCTACAATATAACTAATAGTTACATTGTAGCTATCTTAGGGTTTATTTTTATTTTACAGGCAACTTTGTATTTATTTTAACTAGGTACAATAGTTATTAAATAGTTATTAACTATTAAATAACTTCCTAGTTAAAATAAATACAAAAGTACCTGTAAAATAAAACCTAACCTAAGTTACAATTACACCTAACACTACACTATAATTAAATAAATTCCCTAAACTAAATACAATTAAAAAATATTATCTAAAGTACAAAACCCCCCACTAAATTACAGAAAATAATTACAAGATTTTTAAACTAATTACACCTAATTTAATCCCCCTAAGAAAATAAAAAATCCCCCCCCAAAATAAAAAAAAGCCCTACCCTACACTAAATTACAAATAGCGATTAAAAAGGCCTTTTGCGGGGCATTGCCCCAAAGTAATCAGCTCTTTTACCTGTAAAAAATAATTACAAATCCCCCCCAACATTAAAACCCACCACCCACACAACCAACCCTACTCTAAAACCCACCCAATCCCCCCTTAAAAAAACCTAACCCCTTGAAGATCACCCTACATTGAGAAGTCTTCACCCAACTGGGCCGAAGTCCTCAACGAAGCCGGCAGAAGTGGTCCTCCAGACGGGCAGAAGTCTTCATCCAGGTGGCATCTTCTATCTTCATCCATCCGGCGTGGAGCGGTTCCATCTTCAAGACATCCGACGTGGAGCATCCTCTTCTGACGAGGGCGACTGAAGAATGAAGGTTCATTTAAGTGACGTTATCCAAGATGGCGTGCCTTCAATTCCGATTGGCTGATAGAATTCTATCAGCCAATCGGAATTAAGGTAGGATTGAAAATCAATCCTATTGGCTGATCCAATCAGCCAATAGGATTGAGCTCGCATTCTATTGGCTGTTCCAATTCACATCCGATTTTTCCTACCTTAATTCCGATTGGCTGATAGAATTCTATCAGCCAATCAGAATTGAAGGGACACCATCTTGGATGACGTCACTTAAAGGAACCTTCATTCTTCAGTCACCATCGTCAAAAGAGGATGCTCCGCGTCGGATGTCTTGAAGATGGAGCTGCTCCGTGCCGGATGGATGAAGATAGAAGATGCCGCCTGGATGAAGACTTCTGCCCGTCTGGAGGACCACTTCTGCCCATCTGTAGGACCACTTCTGCCGGCTTCGTTGAGGACTTCGGCCCAGTTGGGTGAAGACTTCTCAAGGTAGGGTGATCTTCAAGGGGTTATTGTTAGGTTTTTTTAAGGGGGAATTGGGTGGGTTTTAGAGTAGGGTTGGTCGTGTGGGTGGTGGGTTTTAATGTTGAGGGGGATTTGTAATTTTTTTTACTGGTAAAAGAGCTGATTACTTTGGGGCAATGCCCCGCAAAAGGCCCTTTTAAGGGCTATTTGTAATTTAGTGTAGGGTAGGGCTTTTTTTATTTTGGGGGGGATTTTTTATTTTGTTAGAGGGATTAGATTAGGTGTAATTATCTTAAAAATCTTGTAATTATTTTATTATTTTCTGTAATTTAGTGTTTGTTTGTTTTTTGTACTTTAGATAATTTTTTTAATTGTATTTAGTTTAGGGAATTTATTTAATTTTAATGTAGTGTTAGGTGTAATTGTAACTTAGGTTAGGTTTTATTTTACAGGTATATTTGTATTTATTTTAACTAGGAAGTTATTAAATGGTTAATAACTATTTAATAACTATAGTACCTAGTTAAAATAAATACAAAGTTGTAAAATAAAAATAAACCCTAAACTAGCTACAATGTAACTATTAGTTATATTGTAGCTAGCTTAGGGTTTATTTTACAGGTAAGTATTTAGTTTTAAATAGGAATAATTTATTTAATGATAGTAATATTTATTTAATTTTATTTAAATTATATTTAAGTTAGGGGGTGTTAGGGTTAGGTTTGGACTTAGGTTTAGGGGTTAATACATTTAATATAGTGGCGGCGACGTTGGGGGCAGCAGATTAGGGGTTAATAAATGTAGGTAGGTGGTGGCGGTGTAGGGGGGGCAGATTAGGGGTTAATAAATATAATGTAGGTGGCGGCGGTGTAGGGGGGGCAGATTAGGGGTTAATTAATATAATGTAGGTGGCGGCGGTGTAGGGGGCGGCAGATTAGAGGTTAATAAGTATAATGTAGGTGGCAGTGGGCTCCGGGAGCGGCGGTTTAGGGGTTAATACATTTATTAGCGTTGCGGCGGGGTCCGGGAGCGGCGGGATAGGGGTAAACAGTATAGTATAGTGTGGGTGTTTAGTGTCAGTGTACCAAGAAAGCTGTAAAAAAGCCGAAGAGCAGCGAGATCGATGACTGTTAGTTAACAACAGTCCGCTGCTTAGTGCACGGCTTTTTGACAGCTTTTTTGATAATTTTGGAGAACGTATTCAGGTCCGCGGCAGCGATGTTAGGCGATCTTAGGCGAGCGCATTGGTGCCGGCGAATGCAAGTCAGTTGACGCTTTGATAAATAGATGCCATAGTGTTGATCACGTGGGACGCCGAAAAGCACGGTTAGGAGATGCATCCGAACAGATGAGGTGAGAAGTTTTCTTATGCAATGCTCTAAATAGGAACATTGTGTTAATTTAAAGCGGCACCTTAATAGTGTTTCCGAGAGATTAGCAGTAGGAATGCTTTTTTTCACAATGCTTCTCTTGATCCCACCATAAGAACAATTGGTTAGTATGGGATTTCTGATCTGGATGTTAGGCAGGGTTGGAGTTTTCTCAACGGTCTCCAATGGGTCAATGGAAGCTGATCCCAGAAACTGCAAGATGAATGATTTATGTCACCTTTTGCTTGCACCGGGGCCCTTCAGCGCAGCCTTCAGATTAAAATCTGTAGATGCCTTCTCCTGAATCAGTTTAAGGGTGAAGACTCTTCCACATGGGTACTCCACAGGCCGCAAGATGAGTGAGAGGGCAGCTTCAGCTCAATCGGCTCCTTACAACTAAGCAGGGGCAGCCCACTTGAAGATCCAATGGTCTCGGCAATCATTGAGGGGGTTGTTGCAAATTGTCCCAAAACATCGACTGGTAAAGTCTTTTCATATAATGTTTGTAGAAGCCTTTACACCTTCAGGTATTGAGCGTCTAGTTGATTTAGTGAAACGTGGTCACACATATCTGCGGGGTCTTTAAATCTTGCTAGATAATGCTGTTCAATATATGGTTGTAAATTCATGTGTTAACTTGGGAGTGTTAACTGTGGGATTTCTCAAAATGTTCCTTATTATTCAAAGGAGTGATAGCTAGTAAAATTCAATGTGGATGCTGTCACTGAAATCCAATAATCAGCAGATTATAAAATAATCCTCTAGAGCTCTTGCGAATGCATCCTATCATGGATGCTGTACAGAACCCCCCCCCAAATCCCCCCCCCCCCATTGGTTATTTTGTATTTCCTTTTTTAGGCTCTATATGGGTTGTGGATTTAGTTTCTCAGTGGAAAAAAATATGTGTTTTTTTTAGATCCCACCCTTTATGTTATTACCCATGGACTCCACAGCTTGGGTATTAATTCCCAGGAGTAATAGGTCGTGGACGCTCAGCTCCTGTATGAAAGAAAAACAGAATTTATGCTTACCTGATAAATTACTTTCTCCAACGGTGTGTCCGGTCCACGGCGTCATCCATTACTTGTGGGATATTCTCCTCCCCTACAGGGAAAGGCAAGGAGAGCACACAGCAAGAGCTGTCCATATAGCTCCCCCTCTGGTCAGGTAAGCATAAATTCTGTTTTCTCCAACATTGGTGTGTCCGGTCCATGGCGTCATCCATTACTTGTGGGAACCAATACCAAAGCTTTAGGACACGGATGAAGGGAGGGAGCAAATCAGGTTACCTAAACAGAAGGCACCACGGCTTGCAAAACCTTTCTCCCAAAAACAGCCTCCGAAGAAGCAAAAATATCAAATTTGTAAAATTTGGCAAAAGTGTGCAGAGAAGACCAAGTCGCTGCCTTACATATCTGATTAACAGAAGCCTCGTTCTTGAAGGCCCATGTGGAAGCCACAGCCCTAGTGGAGTGAGCTGTGATTCGTTCAGGAGGCTGCCGTCCGGCAGTCTCATAAGCCAATCGGATAATGCTTTTCAGCCAGAAAGAAAGAGAGGTAGCAATAGCTTTTTGTCCTCTCCTCTTACCAGAGTAAACGACAAACAAGGATGAGGTTTGTCTAAAATTCTTTGTTGCTTCTAAATAGAACTTTAAAGCACGGACTACATCTAAATTGTGTAACAAACGTTCCTTCTTTGAAACTGGATTCAGGCACAGAGAAGGAACAACTATTTCCTGGTTAATATTCTTGTTGGAAACAACTTTTGGAAGAAAACCAGGCTTGGTACGCAAAATAACCTTATCTGAATGGAACACCAGATAGGGTGGATCACACTGCAAAGCAGATAATTCAGAAACTCTTCTAGCAGAAGAAATAGCAACCAAAAACAGAACTTTCCAAGATAGCAACTTGATATCTATGGAATGTAAGGGTTCAAACGGAACCCCCTGAAGAACTGAAAGAACTAAATTTAGACTCCAAGGAGGAGTCAAGGGTCTGTAAACAGGTTTGATTCTGACCAAAGCCTGTACAAAAGCTTGTACCTCTGGCACAGCTGCCAGTTGTTTGTATAACAAGATAAAGCAGAAATCTGTCCTTTTAGAGAACTTGCTGACAATCCCTTATCCAAACCTTCTTGGAGAAAGGAGAGGATCTTAGGAATTTTAATCTGAAAACCCACGCTTGGATAAAATCAAACGTTCAATTTCCAAGCAGTCAGCTGCAGAGAAATTAGATTTGGATGTTCGAATGGACCTTGTACTAGAAGATCCTGTCTCAAAGGTAGCTTCCATGGTGGAGCCGATGACATATTCACCAGGTCTGCATACCAAGTCCTGCGCGGCCACGCAGGAGCTATCAGAATCACCGAGGCCTTCTCCTGTTTGATCCTGGCTACAAGCCTGGGAAGGAGAGGGAACGGTGGAAACGCATAAGCTAGGTTGAACGACCAAGGCGCCACTAATGCATCCACTAGAGTGGCCTTGGGATCCCTGGATCTGGACCCGTAGCAAGGAACCTTGAAGTTCTGACGAGACGCCCTCAGATCCATGTCTGGAATGCCCCATAATTGAGTCAACTAGGCAAACACCTCCGGGTGGAGTTCCCACTCCCCCGGATAGAAAATCTGACGACTCAGATAATCCGCCTCCCAGTTGTCTACTCCTGGGATGTGGATTGCAGATAGGTGGCAGGAGTGATCCTCCGCCCATTTGATGATCTTGGATACCTCTCTCATCGCCAAGGAACTCCTTGTTCCTCCCTGATGGTTGATGTAAGCTACAGTCGTCATGTTATCTGACTGGAATCTTATGTATCCGGCCTTCGCTAGATGAGGCCAAGCCCGGAGAGCATTGAATATCGCTCTCAGTTCCAGGATGTTGATCGGGAGAAGAGACTCTTCCCGAGACCATAAACCCTGAGTTTTCAGGGAATCCCAGACCGCGCCTCAGCCTGATAGACTGGCGTTGGTCGTGACAATGACCCCCTTTGGTCTGCAGAAACTCATACCATGAGACAGGTGATCCTGTCTACAGGAGCATGCACAGTTGTAATGGTCTTAGATGAATTCGAGCAAAAGGAACTATGTCCATTGCTGCAACCATCAACCCTACTACTTCCATGCACTGAGCTATGGAAGGCTGCAGAATAGAGAGAAGAACTTGACAAGCGTTTAGAAGCTTTGACTTTATTTCAAAAGAATCTATTATTGTTCCCAAAAAGGGAACTCTTGTCGACGGAGACAGGGAACTCTTTTCTACGTTCACCTTCCACCCGTGAGATCTGAGAAAGGCTAGAACAATGTCTGTATGAGCCTTTGCCTTGGAAAGAGACGACGCTTGAATTAGAATGTCGTCCAGATAAGGTGCCACTGCAATGCCCCTTGGTCTTAGAACCGCTAGAAGGGACCCGAGCACCTTTGTGAAAATTCTGGGAGCAGTGGCTAGTCCGAATGGGAGAGCCACGAACTGATAATGTTTGTCCAGAAAGGCGAACCTTAGGAACTGATAATGATCTTTGTGGATAGGAATATGTAGATACGCATCCTTTAAATCCACGGTAGTCATATATTGACCCTCCTGGATTGTAGGTAAAATTGTTCGAATGGTTTCCATTTTGAACGATGGAACTCTGAGAAATTTGTTTAGAATTTTTAAATCCAGAATTGGTCTGAAAGTTCCCTCTTCTTTGGGAACTACAAACAGATTTGAGTAAAAACCCTTGACCTTGTTCCACAGTTGGAACTGGGTGTATCACTCCCATCTTTAACAGGTCTTCTACACAATGTAAGAATGCCTGTCTACTTATTTGGTTTGAAGATAAGTGAGAAATGTGGAACCTTCCCCTTGGGGGTAGTTCCTTGAATTCTAGAAGATAACCCTGAAAGACTATTTCTAGTGTCCAGGGATCCTGAACATCTCTTGCCCAAGCCTGAGCAAAGAGAGAGAGTCTTTCCCCTACTAGATCCGGTCCCGGATCGGGGGCTACCCCTTCATGCTGTCTTGGTAGCAGCAGCAGGCTTCTTGGCCTGTTTACCCTTATTCCAGCCTTGCATTGGTTTCCAAGCTGGTTTAGTCTGGGAAGCGTTACCCTCTTGTCTAGAGGCTGCCGAGTTAGAAGCCGGTCCGTTCCTGAAATTGCGAAAGGAACGAAAATTGGACTTATTCTTAGCCTTGAAAGGCCTATCCTGTGGGAGGGCATGGCCCTTTCCCCCAGTGATGTCTGAAATAATTTCTTTCAATTCTGGCCCAAAAAGGGTCTTACCTTTGAAAGGGATATTAAGCAATTTTGTCTTGGAAGATACATCCGCCGACCAAGACTTTAGCCAGAGCGCTCTGCGCGCCACAATTGCAAACCCTGAATTTTTCGCCGCTAATCTCGCCAACTGCAAAGCGGCGCCTAAAATAAAGGAATTAGCTAACTTAAGTGCATGAATTCTGTCCATGACTTCCTCATATGGAGTCTCCCTACTGAGCGACTTTTCCAGTTCCTCGAACCAGAACCACGCCGCTGTAGTGACAGGAATAATGCACGAAATAGGTTGAAGGAGGTAACCTTGCTGTACAAAAATCTTTTTAAGCAAACCCTCCAATTTTTTATCTATAGGATCTTTGAAAGCACAATTGTCCTCAATGGGAATGGTCGTGCGTTTGGCTAGTGTAGAAACCGCCCCCTCGACCTTAGGGACTGTTTGCCATATGTCCTTCCTGGGGTCGATCATAGGGAACAATTTCTTAAATATAGGAGGAGGGACAAAAGGTATGCCTGGCTTCTCCCACTCCTTATTCACTATGTCCGCCAACCGTTTATATCGGAAAGGCATCAGGGTGCACCGGGACCTCTAGGAACTTGTCCATCTTGCACAAGTTTTCTGGGATGACCAGATTGTCACAATCATCCAGAGTAGATAGCACCTCCTTAAGTAATGCGCGGAGATGCTCTGATGTAAATTTAAATGTCACAACATCAGGTTTTGCCTGCTGAGAAATTCTTCCTGTATCAGAAATTTCTCCATCTGAGAAACCCTCCCTCACTGCCACTTCAGACTGGTGTGAGGGTATGACAGAAAAATTATCATCAGCGCCCTCCTGCTCTACAGTGTTTAAAACAGAGCAATCGCGCTTTCTCTGAAATGCTGGCATTTTGGATAAAATATTAGCTATGGAGTTATCCATTACTGCCGTCAATTGTTGCATAGTAACAAGCATTGGCGCGCTAGAAGTACTTGGGGTCGCCTGCGTGGGCATAACTGGTATAGACACAGAAGGAGAAGATGTAGAACTATCTCTACTTCCTTCATCTGAGGAATCATCCTGGGCAACCTTACTATATGTGACAATACTGTCCTTACTGTGTTTGGATGCTATGGCACAATTATCACATATATTTGAAGGGGGAACCACACTGGATTCCATGCATACAGAACATGATCTATCAGAAGGTACAGACATGTTAAACAGGCTTAAACTGGTTAATAAAGTACAAAAAACGTTTTAAAACAAAACCGTTACTGTCTCTTTAAATGTTAAACAGGGCACACTTTATTACTGAATATGTGAAAAACTATGAAGGAATTATCCAATCTTTACCAAATTTTCACCACAGTGTCTTAATGCATTCAAAGTATTGCACCCCAATTTTCAAGCTGTTAACCCTTAAAATGTGGAAACCGGAGCCGTTTGCAATTTTAACCCCACTACAGTCCCAGCCACAGCCTTTGTTGTGACTTCAACTATCCCAGGGGGGTATTTCAAGCCTTCTAGGAACTTTTTCAGTGGACACCAGACCCTCTCACATGCATCTGCATGCACTGTACTTAAAAGAAACTGTGCAATAATGGCGCGAAAATGAGGCTCTGCCTAATACAGTGAAAGGCCCTTCCTGACTGGGAAGGTGTCTAAACTAGTGCCTGGCAATAAAAACGTTCCCCAAACAATAAAAGTGTGAAAATTAATTCAAACTTTCCAAATATAACTTAAATAAACAATCGATTTAGCCCTTAAGAGTGTCCACCAGTTAATAGCCCATAATAAGCCCTTTATTCTTTCTAAGTCTAAGAAAATGGCTTACCGATCCCCATGAGGGAAAAATGACAGCCTTCCAGCATTACACAGTCTTGTTAGAAAATGGCTAGTCATACCTTGAGCAGAAAAGTCTGCAAACTGTTCCCCCCAACTGAAGTTCTCTCATCTCAACAGTCCTGTGTGGGAACAGCAATCGATTTTAGTTACTGCTGCTAAAATCATACTCCTCTTTTAAACAGAACTCTTCATCTCTTTCTGTTTCAGAGTAAATAGTACATACCAGCACTATTTTAAAATAACAAACTCTTGATAGAAGAAATAAAAAAATACAACTAACACCACAAACTCCTCACCATCCCCGTGGAGATGCTACTTGTTCAGAGCGGCAAGGAGAATGACTGGGGGGCGGAGCCAGAGGGGGAGCTATATGGACAGCTCTTGCTGTGTGCTCTCCTTGCCTTTCCCTGTAGGGGAGGAGAATATCCCACAAGTAATGGATGACGCCGTGGACCGGACACACCAATGTTGGAGAAACATAATTTCTTTCATGTAATTGGCAAGAGTCCATGACCTAGTGACATATGGGATATACAATCCTACCAGGAGGGGCAAAGTTTCCCAAACCTCAAAATGCCTATAAATACACCCCTCACCACACCCACAATTCAGTTTTACAAACTTTGCCTCCTATGGAGGTGGTGAAGTAAGTTTGTGCTAAGATTTCTACGTTGATATGCGCTTCTCAGCATTGTTGAAGCCCGATTCCTCTCAGAGTACAGTGAATGTCAGAGGGACGTGAAGGGAGTATCACTTATTGAATACAATGATTTCCCTAACGGGGGTCTATTTCGTAGGTTCTCTGTTATCGGTCGTAGAGATTCATCTCCTACCTCCCTTTTCAGATCGACGATATACTCTCAATTTACCATTACCTCTACTGATAACTGTTTCTGTACTGGTTTGGCTATCTGCTATATGTGGATGGGTGTCTTTTGGTAAGTATGTTTTTTATTACTTAAGACACCTCAGCTATGGTTTGGCACTTTATGCATTTATATAAAGTTCTAAATATATGTATTGTACTTATATTTGCCATGAGTCAGGTTCATGTATTTCCTTCTGCAGACTGTCAGTTTCATATTTGGGTAATATAAACATCTTTTAAAGAAAAAAATTTCTTACCTGGGGTTTAGTCTTTTTCAATTGACTACTTCTTGCAAATTGCGGGCAGCATTAGGCCCGCGGGTGCGTCAAATGCTTAACTTTATTGCGTCATTTTTGGCGCGGAAAAATACGTCTATGACGCAACTTCGTCCTTTCACATGGTTGCGTCATTAGTGATGCGAGTGTGTCATTTCCGGTTATTTTTTGGCGTCAAAAAGTTTACGTTACATTGTGCGTCATACTTGGTGCCAAACTTTTTCATTATTTAAATACCCCATTGATGTTTGCCTCTTGATTTTTCTTCTATCAGAGGCCTATGCTATTTGCTTTTTTTCCCATTCCTGAAACCGTCATATAAGGAAATAGATAATTTTGCTTTATATGTTGTTTTTTCTCTTACATTTTGCAAGATGTCTCTATCTGATCCTGCCTCAGAAGCTTCTGCTGGAACATTGCTGCCTGACATCGGTCCTACCAAAGCTAAGTGCATTTGCTGTAAAATTGTTGAAATTATTTTGCCGAATGTCATTTGTAATAGTTGTCATGATGAACTTTTACATGCAGATAGTGTATCCATCAGTAATAGTACATTGCCAGTTGTAGTTCCTTCAACTTCTAATGTGCATGATATACCTAAATTTTAAAGAATTTGTTTCTGATTCTATTTTGAAGGCTTTGTCTGCATTTCCACCTTCTAATAAACGTAAAAGGTCTTTTAAAACTTCTCATTTAGTTGATGAAATTTCAAATGACCAACAACATAATTTATCCTCTTCTGATGAGGATCTATCTGATACAGAAGATCCTTCCTCAGACATTGACACTGACAAATCTACTTATTTATTTAAAATAGAGTATATGCATTCTTTATTATAAGAGGTGTTAATTATTTTGGATATTGAGGTAACCAGTCCTATTGACGTTCAGTCTAATAAACGTTTAAATGCTGTTTTTAAACCTCCTGTGGTTTCTCCAGGGGTTTTTCCTATTCCTGAAGCTATTTCTGATATGATTTCTAGGGAATGGAATAAGCCAGGTACTTATTTTATTCCTTCTTCAAGGTTTAAAAAATTGTATCCTTTACCAGCAAAATCTATAGAGTTTTGGGAAAAAATCCCCAAAGTTGATGGGGCTATTTCTACTCTTGCTAAACGTACCACTATTCCTATGGAAGATAGTACTTCCTTTAAGGATCCTTTAGATAGGAAGCTTGAATCTTATCTAAGGAAGGCCTATTTATATTCAGGTCATCTTCTCAGACCTGCAATTTCTTTGGCTGATGTTGCGGCTGCATCAACCTTCTGGTTGGAGAATTTAGCGCAACAGGAATTGGATTCTGACTTATCTAGCATTGTTCGCCTATTGCAATATGCTAATCATTTTATTTGTGATGCAATTTTTGATATTATCAAAATTGATGTTAGATCCATGTCTTTAGCTATTTTAGCTAGAAGAGCTTTGGCTTAAATCTTGGAATGCTGATATGACATCTAAATCTAGATTACTAACTCTTTCTTTCCAAGGTAATAATTTATTTGGTTCTCAGTTGGATTTTATTATTTCAACTGTCACTGGGGGAAAGGGAGTTTTCTCCTGTTAAGTGTAGTCAGTCCACGGGTCATCATTACTTATGGGATATTAACTCCTCCCCAACAGGAAGTGCAAGAGGATCACCCAAGCAGAGCTGCTATATAGCTCCTCCCCTCTACGTCACACCCAGTCATTCTCTTGCACCCAACTAATAGATAGGATGTGTGAGAGGACTGTGGTGATTAAACTTAGTTTTTTATATCTTCAATCAAAAGTTTGTTATTTTAAACGGCACCAGAGTGTGTTGTTTCCTTCTCAGGCAGAATTTGAAGAAGAATCTACCTGAGTTTTTGTATATGATCTTAGCGGACGTAACTAAGATCCGTTTGCTGTTCTCGGCCATTCTGAGGAGTAAGGTAACTTCAGATCAGGGGACAGCGGGCAGGTTCACCTGCAAAGAGGTATGTTGCAGTATATTATTTTCTAAGGAATGGAATTGACTGAGAAAATACTGCTAATACCGATATAATGTAAGTACAGCCTTAAATGCAGTAGTAGCAACTGGTATCAGGCTGATATGTATATATGTTTACATTTAAGTATTTCTGGGGAATGGCACTTCACTGGGAAAATACTGTATGCATATAACTTTTAGCCTAACTTGCAGTGTGAGCGACTAGCAGCAGGCTTTTTAATGACATTTCATATATTAGATTTTAAACGTTTACTGGCATGTTAAATCGTTTAATTATCTGAGGTACTTGGTGAACATTGTTTGGGCTTTATTTTCCACATGGCTGTCGTTTGTTTTAAATTAAAACAGTTTACTGAGCTTCCCTCACTGTTGTAGTGTGAGTGGGAGGGGCCTATTTTGGCGCTTTTACTACGCATCAGAAATTCAGTCACAGTCTGTCTTTTTCTCCCTGCATGATCCAGGACGTCTCCACAGAGCTCAGGGGTCTTCAAAACTAGTTTTGAGGGAGGTAATCACTCACAGCAGACCTGTGAGACTGTGCTTGACTGTGATAAAAACGCTTATATTTTCAATTGTTATACTTGTTTTTCTGATATTAAGGGTTAATCATCCATTGCTAATGAGTGCAATCTTTTGCTAAAATTGTTTTCTATAACTAATCCGGTTCATTGTTATTCAACTGTGACAGTTTTTTTTTTGTGTGCTTCTTAAAGGCACAGTAACGTTTTTACATATTGCTTGTAAATTTAGCTGAAAAGTATTTCCAAGCTTGCTAGTCTAATTGCTAGTTTGTTTAAACATGTCTGACACAGAGGAATCTCTTTGTGCAATATGTTCAAAAGCCAAGGTGGAGCCCAATAGAAATTTATGTACTAATTGCATTGATGGCAATTGTGCATGCTAAGTCAGTGGAATGGGGATTACTCAGATTTGTCCCCTACGCTGAATCTGGATCAGGAGACCAGAGATTCTCTTCTATGGTGGCTTTCTCGGCCACATCTGTCCAGGGGGATGCCCTTCAGCAGGCCAGACTGGACAATTGTAACTACAGACGCCAGCCTACTAGGTTGGGGCGCTGTCTGGAATTCCCTGAAGGCTCAGGGATCATGGACTCAAGAGGAGAGTCTCCTTCCAATAAACATTCTGGAATTGAGAGCAGTTCTCAATGCCCTTCTGGCTTGGCCTCAGTTAGCAACTCTGAGGTTCATCAGGTTTCAGTCGGACAACATCACGACTGTGGCTTACATCAACCATCAGGGAGGGACAAGAAGTTCCTTAGCGATGATGGAAGTATCAAAGATAATTCGCTGGGCAGAGTCTCACTCTTGCCACCTGTCAGCGATCCACATCCCAGGAGTGGAGAATTGGGAGGCGGATTTCCTAAGCCGCCAGACTTTTCATCCGGGGGAGTGGGAACTTCATCCGGAGGTTTTTGCCCAAATACTTCGACGTTGGGGCAAACCAGATATGGATCTCATGGCGTCTCGCCGGAACGCCAAGCTTCCTCGTTACGGGTCCAGGTCCAGGGACCCGGGAGCGGTCCTGATAGATGCCTTGACAGCATCTTGGACCTTCAGGATGGCTTATGTGTTTCCACCCTTCCCGATGCTTCCTCGTTTGATTGCCAGGATCAAACAGGAGAAAGCATCAGTGATTCTAATAGCGCCTGCGTGGCCACGCAGGACCTGGTATGCAGATCTAGTGGACATGTCATCCTGTCCACCTTGGTCTCTGCCTCTGAGACAGGACCTTCTAATTCAGGGTCCTTTCAAACATCAAAATCTAATTTCTCTGAAGCTGACTGCATGGAAATTGAACGCTTAATTTTATCAAAGCGTGGATTTTCTGAGCCAGTAATTGATACCTTAATACAGGATTGGAAACCTGTTACCAGGAAAATTTACCATAAGATATGGCGTAAATACTTACACTGGTGCGAATCCAAGGGTTACTCATGGAGTAAGGTTAGGATTCCTAGGATATTGTCTTTTCTACAAGAAGGTTTAGAAAAGGATTTATCTGCAAGTTCTTTAAAGGGACAGATCTCAGCTCTGTCCATCCTTCTACACAAACGTCTGTCAGAAGTTCCAGACGTTCAGGCTTTTTGTCAGGCTTTGGCTAGAATTAAGCCTGTGTTTAAGACTGTAGCTCCACCGTGGAGCTTAAACTTAGTTCTTAACGTTTTACAGGGTGTTCCATTTGAACCCCTTCACTCCATTGATATCAAGCTGTTATCTTGGAAAGTTCTGTTTTTAATGGCTATTTCCTCGGCTCGTAGAGTCTCTGAGTTATCAGCCTTACATTGTGATTCTCCGTATCTGATTTTTCATTCAGATAAGGTAGTTCTGCGTACTAAACCTGGGTTCTTACCTAAGGTAGTCACTAACAAGAATATCAATCAAGAGATTGTTGTTCCATCATTGTGTCCTAACCCTTCTTCAAAGAAGGAACGACTTCTGCACAATCTAGATGTAGTCCGTGCCCTGAAATTTTATTTACAGGCAACTAAAGATTTTCGACAAACTTCTTCCCTGTTTGTCGTTTATTCTGGACAGAGGAGAGGTCAAAAAGCATCTGCTGCCTCTCTATCCTTTTGGCTTCGTAGCATAATACGCTTAGCCTATGAGACTGCTGGACAGCAACCTCCTGAAAGGATTACAGCTCATTCTACTAGAGCTGTGGCTTCCACTTGGGCCTTTAAGAACGAGGCCTCTGTTGAACAGAATTGCAAGGCTGCAACTTGGTCTTCTCTTCATACTTTTTCCAAATTTTACACTTTTGCTTCTTCGGAGGCTGTTTTTGGGAGAAAGGTTCTTCAGGCAGTGGTTCCTTCCGTATAGAGATCCTGCCTGTCCCTCCCGTCATCCGTGTACTTAGCTTTGGTATTGGTATCCCATAAGTAATGATGACCCGTGGACTGACTACACTTAACAGGAGAAAACATAATTTATGCTTACCTGATAAATTCCTTTCTCCTGTAGTGTAGTCAGTCGACGGCCCGCCCTGTTTTTTAAGGCAGGTCTAAATTTTTAAATTATACTCCAGTCACCACTGCACCCTATAGTTTCTCCTTTCTCGTTTGGTTCTCGGTCGAATGACTGGGTGTGACGTAGAGGGGAGGAGCTATATAGCAGCTCTGCTTGGGTGATCCTCTTGCACTTCCTGTTGGGGAGGAGTTAATATCCCATAAGTAATGATGACCCGTGGACTGACTACACTACAGGAGAAAGGAATTTATCAGGTAAGCATAAATTATGTTTTTCTGCCTCAGGATTAAAAACCTAAGGGTAAATCTAAGGCTTCTAACCGTTTTCGTTCCTTTCGTCAG
Source organism: Bombina bombina (assembly GCF_027579735.1). Lineage (NCBI taxonomy): Eukaryota > Metazoa > Chordata > Amphibia > Anura > Bombinatoridae > Bombina > Bombina bombina. The sequence continues at coordinate 931,967,665 of NC_069499.1, read as the reverse complement.
AATAAGGAACAAAAACTCAAATCTCCCCCTAAGGAGTCTGCTTCCAATTGGAATTCCTCAAATTGGAATAAATCCAAGCCTTTTAGGAAACCAAAGTCAGCCCCTAAGTCCGCATGAAGGTGCGGCCCTCATTCCAGCTCAGCTGGTAGGGGGCAGATTAAGGTTTTTCAAGGATATTTGGATAAAATCTGTCCAAAATCAATGGATTCAGAGCATTGTCTCTCAAGGGTATCAAATAGGATTCAGAGTAAGACCTCCTGTGAGAAGATTTTTTCTTTCACATATCCCAGCAAATCCAGTAAAAGCTCAGGCTTTCCTGAAGTGTGTTTCAGACCTGGAGTCTTCAGGGGTAATCATGCCAGTTCCTCCTCAGGAACAAGGTTTGGGGTTTTATTCAAATCTATTCATTGTACCAAAGAAGGAAAATTTATTCAGGCCAGTTCTGGATCTGAAAATTTTGAATTGTTATGTAAGAGTACCAACTTTCAAGATGGTGATTATAAGGACTATTCTGCCTTTTGTTCAGCAAGGACATTATATGTCCACAATAGACTTGCAGGATGCATACCTTCATATTCTGATTCATCCAGAACATTATCAGTTTCTGAGATTCTCTTTTCTAAACAAGCATTACCAATTTGTTGCTCTTCCATTTGGCCTAGCAACAGCTCCAAGAATCTTTTCAAAGGTTCTGGGTGCCCTACTCTCTGTAATCAGAGAACAGAGTATTGCAGTGTTTCCTTATTTGGACGATATCTTGGTACTAGCTCAGTCTTTGCGTACTGCAGAATCTCACACGAATCAACTAGTGTTGTTTCTTTGGAAACATGGTTGGAGGATCAATTTACCAAAAGTTTCTTGATTCCTCAGACAAGGGTCACCTTTTTAGGCTTCCAGATAGATTCAGTGTCCATGACTCTGTCTCTAACAGACAAGAGACGTTTAAAATTGGTTGCAGCATGCCGGCACCTTCAGTCTCAGTCATTCCCTTCAGTGGCTATGTGCATGGAAGTTTTAGGTCTCATGACTGCAGCATCGGACGCGATCCCCTTTGCTCATTATTCCCATGAGACCTCTACAGCTTTGTATGCTGAATCAATGTACAACACTCTCTGACAAGGTGGATAGATCGTTTAGTTCAAGGGGCTTCTTTTGTTCGGCCAACCTGGACTGTGATCACAACAGATGTGAGTCTTTCAGGTTGGGGAGCTGTTTGAGGATCTCTGACAGCACGAGGGGCTTGGAAATCTCAAGAGGCGAGATTACCAATCAATATTTTAGAACTTCGTGCAATTCTCAGAGCTCTTCAGTTTTGGCCTCTGCTAAAGAGAGAACCGTTTATTTGTTTTCAGACAGAAACTATAACAACAGTGGCATATGTCAATCATCAGGGTGGGACTCACAGTCCCCAAGCTATGAAAGAAGTATCTCGGATACTTGTTTGGGCGGAATCCAGCTCTTGTCTAATCTCTGCGGTGCATATCCCAGGTTTAGACAATTGGGAGGCGGATTATCTCAGCCGCCAGACTTTACATCCAGGGGAGTGGTCTCTCCATCCAGATGTGTTTTCTCAGATTGTTCAGTTGTGGGGTCTTCCATAGATAGATCTCATGGCCTCTCATCTAAACAAGAAACTTCCCAGATACCTGTCCAGGTCCAGGGATGTTCAGGCGGAAGCAGTGGATGCGCTGACACTTCCTTGGTGTTATCATCCTGCTTACATTTTCCCGCCTCTAGTTCTCCTTCCAAGAGTAATCTCCAAAATCATCATGGAACAATAATTTGTGTTGCTGGTGGCTGCAGCATGGCCACACAGGTTTTGGTATGCGGATTTGGTTCGGATGTCCAGTTGCTCGCCTTGGCCACTTCCGTTCGGCCAGACCTACTATCTCAAGGTCCGTTTTTCCATCAGGATATCAAATCATTAAATTTGAAGGTATGGAATTGAACGCTTAGTACTAAGTCATAGAGGTTTCTCTGACTCAGTGATTAAAACTATGTTACAAGCTCGTAAATCTGTTTCTAGAAATATTTATTGTAGAGTTTGGAAGAATTACATTTCATGTTGTTCTTCTCATAAATTCTCCTGGCTTTCTTTTAGAATTCCTAGAATTTTACAGTTTCTTCAGGACAGTTTGGATAAGGGTTTGTCTGCAAGTTCCTTGAAAGGACAAATCTCCGCTCTTTCTGTTTTATTTGAAAGATTGCTATACTTCCTGATATACACTGTTTTGTACAGGCTTTAGTTCTTATTGAGTCTGTTATTAAATCAATTTCTCCTCCTTGGAGTCTTAATTTGGTTCTGACGGCTTTACAGGTTCTTCCATTTGAACCTATGCATTCTTTGGACATTAAACTACTTTCTTGGAAAGTGTTGTTCCTTTTGGCCATCTCTTCTGCTAGAAGAGTTTCTGAGTTATCTGCTCTTTCTTGTGAGTCTCCTTTTCTGATTTTTCATCAGGATAAGGCAGTTTTGCAGACTTCTTTTCAATTTTTACCTAAGGTTGTGAATTCTAACAACATTAGTAGAGAAATTGTTGTCCCTTCCTTGTGTCCTAATCCTAAGAATTTTTTGGAAAGATCCTTACATTCTTTGGATGTGGTAAGAGCTTTGAAATATTATGTGGAAGCTACTAAAGATTTCAGGAAGACTTCCAGTCTATTTGTTTTATTTTCTGGTCCTAGGAAAGGTCAGAAGTCTTCTGCTATTTCCTTGGCTTCTTGGTTGAAACTTTTGATTCATCAAGCTTATTTTGAGTCGGTCAGGCCCCGCCTCAGAGAATTACAGCTCATTCTACTAGATCAGTCTCCACTTCGTGGGCTTTTAAGAATGAAGCTTCAGTTGATCAGATTTGCAAAGCAGCAACTTGGTCCTCGTTGCATACATTTACTAAATTCTACCGTTTTGATGTATTTGCTTCTTCGGAAGCAGTTTTTGGTAGAAAAGTTCTTCAGGCAGCTGTTTCAGTTTGATTCTTCTGCTTTTGATTTAAGTTTTTTTCTTTCAAATAAAATAAACTTATATTTTTGGGTTGTGGATTAATTTTTTCAGCAGATTATGGCTGTTTTTATTTTATTCCCTCCCTCTCTAGTGACTCTTGAGTGGAGATCCACATCTTGAGTATTGATATCCCATATGTCACTAGCTCATGGACTCTTGCCAATTACATGAAAGAAAACATAATTTATGTAAGAACTTACCTGATAAATTCATTTCTTTCATATTGGCAAGAGTCCATGAGGCCCACCCTTTTTATGGTGGTTATGATTTTTTGTATAAAGCACAATTATTTCCAAATTTCCTTTGTTGATGCTTTCTACTCCTTTCTTTATCACCCCACTGCTTGGCTATTCCTTAAACTGAATTGTGGGTGTGGTGAGGGGTGTATTTATAGGCATTTTGAGGTTTGGGAAACTTTGCCCCTCCTGGTAGGATTGTATATCCCATATGTCACTAGCTCATGGACTATTGCCAATATGAAAGAAATGAATTTATCAGGTAAGTTCTTACATAAATTATATTTTCTGCTTACCTGAGGCTGGAGTACAGGCTGCAGAGCCACAGCCTTACATGCAGAACACAACTTGATCTGTGCAGAAGCTCATTTATATCCCTTATTGGCTATGACAAAGGAAATAAGATAAATAATCAAAAGGCTTTTCAAGGTGTGTGTCCGTGAGCTGCAAAACAGTGTAGGATTTGCAAACCAAATGTCAGTTTTAAATGCTTTTAAAAGTTATTTTGTATGCAGCTGTTTTGCAATGCAAAGGTTCATTTCTGAAGGGCTTATACAATGTGACTTTAATGTCCTTTTAGGGATACCTCTTAATCATCAAATAATTGATGCAACTCATCAACAAATCATAGTTTTAAGTAAAAGGACATGAAACAACTTTTATCATTATTTATTTAGAGAGAGCATATAATGTAAAAATGTACCTCTATTATCACTATTATCAAATTGACTTTGTTTTCATGGAACAACAAGCACTGTATGGCAGGAATTTTACTATCAAAAATATATTTTAAGGTAGACCTCTATAACCCAACACAGGGGATATACAGTCTTAAAGTATAGTGCAGTTTACTTGCTGAGGGATAATAAAATCACTTTAAAAGAGGGGTTTCTAATAAATTCTGTTTATTTTATAACAATTTGTTTCTGATACTAATATATATAGTGTATGAGGAATTGGTTAAAAACTTGTGAAACAACCTTTAAAATTAGTACTTGAGTACTACTAAATTAAGCGCATATGGTAAATACATAAGTTAAATACATAAGTAAAACACATAGATAAAAACAAATAAACATATATTAATCTCTGGCCATATTTTTTTTTTAGTTAGTGCAATCATGGCACAGAAACCGGAACCAGCACCGGAACCTGCTGCTGCTCCCATCCACCAATGATCGGCACCATCAATGGCCGATGCAGGGAGGGCCTCTCTGCATCGGTGGTTTAAAAAGGGTATTGTAGTGATGCCTCAATATCGAGGCATCACTACAATACCCTGGGAGCGGCTGGAAGCAATCATATTCGCTTCCAGCGCTTCAAACCCCAGAGGACGTGTCAGGCACGTCCTTGGTCCTTAAGGGTATTTTTTTGTAGGACGTGCCTGACATGTCCTCGGTCACGAAGGGGTTAAGGATAAGTCCAGAAATAAATATGCCCGGGACTTAGACGTTGAATCGACACTAAAAACAGTGAATAAAAAGTACTATTTTTAAACTTCAGGCAATTAATGGTAAAGGCTGTTTTTCTCCAACATTGGTGTGTCCGGTCCACGGCGTCATCCTTACTTGTGGGATATTCTCTTCCCCAACAGGAAATGGCAAAGAGTCCCAGCAAAGCTGGTCACATGATCCCTCCTAGGCTCCGCCCACCCCAGTCATTCTCTTTGCCGTTGCACAGGCAACATCTCCAAGGAGATGGTTAAGAGTTTTTTGGTGTTTAAATGTAGTTTTTATTCTTCTATCAAGTGTTTGTTATTTTAAAATAGTGCTGGTATGTACTATTTACTCTGAAACAGAAAAGGATGAAGATTTCTGTTTGTAAGAGGAAGATGATTTTAGCAAACAGTAACTAAAATCGATTGCTGTTTCCACACAGGACTGTTGAGATGAAGTAACTTCAGTTGGGGGAAACAGTTAGCAGACCTTTCTGCTTAAGGTATGACTAGCCATATTTCTAACAAGACCATGTAATGCTGGAAGGCTGTCATTTCCCCTCATGGGGACCGGTAAGCCATTTTCTTAGTTAAATATAAAAGAATAAAGGGCTTAAAAAAAAAGGGCTTAAAAACTGGTAGACATTTTTATGGGCTAAAACGATTGCTTTATTGGGGCATATTATGCAGATTCTAGCTAATAATTGGCATTATAATCTTGGGGAACGTCTGGGGGCCTTTCTAGTTATAGACTCAGCCTCATTTTCGCGCCATTACTGCGCAGTTGTTTTTGGAGAGCAAGGCATGCAGATGCATGTGTGAGGATCTAAGAATCACTAAAAAAGCTTCTAGAAGGCGTCATTTGGTATCGTATTCCCCTCTGGGCTTGGTTGGGTCTCAGCAAAGCATATAGCTGGGACTGTATAGGGGTTAAATTTGAAAACGGCTCCGGTTCCGTTAATTTAAGGGTTAAAGCTCTGAAATTTGGTGTGCAATACTTTTAATGCTTTAAGACACTGTGGTGAAATTGAACAATTCCTTCATACTTTTTCACATATTCAGTAATAAAGTGTTTTCAGTTTGAAATTTAAAGTGACAGTAACGGTTTTATTTTAAAACGTTTTTTGTGCTTTGTTGACAAGTTTAAGCCTGTTTAACATGTCTGTACCATCAGATAAGCTATGTTCTATATGTATGAAAGCCAATGTGTCTCCCCATTTAAATTTATGTGATAATTGTGCCATATTGTCCAAACAAAGTAAGGACAGTAATGCCACAGATAATGATATTGCCCAAGATGATTCCTCAAATGAGGGGAGTAAACATGATACTACATCATCCCCTACTGTGTCTACACCAGTTATGCCCACACAGGAGGCCCCTAGTATATCTAGTGCGCCAATACTTATTACCATGCAACAATTAACGGCTGTAATGGATAACTCCATAGCAAATCTTTTATCCAAAATGCCTACTTATCAGAGAAAGCGTGATTGCTCTGTTTTAAACACTGAAGAGCAAGAGGACGCTGATGATAACTGTTCTGACATACCCTCACACCAATCTCAAGGGGCCATGAGGGAGGTTTTGTCTGATGGAGAAATCTCAGATTCAGGAAAAATTTCTCATCAAGCTGAACCTGATGTTGTGACATTTAAATTTAAATTAGAACATCTCCGCGCACTGCTTAAGGAGGTGTTATCTACTCTGGATGATTGTGACAATTTGGTCATTCCAGAGAAATTATGTAAGATGGACAAGTTCCTAGAGGTTCCGGTGCCCCCCGACGCTTTTCCTATACCCAAGCGGGTGGCGCACATAGTAAATAAAGAGTGGGAAAGGCCCGGCATACCTTTTGTTCCCCCCCCTATATTTAAGAAATTATTTCCTATAGTCGACCCCAGAAAGGACTTATGGCAGACAGTCCCCAAGGTCGAGGGGGCGGTTTCTACTCTAAACAAACGCACTACTATTCCTATCGAAGATAGTTGTGCTTTCAAAGATCCTATGGATAAGAAATTAGAGGGTTTGCTTAAAAAGATTTTTGTACAGCAAGGTTACCTTCTACAACCAATTTCATGCATTGTTCCTGTCACTACGGCAGCGTGTTTCTGGTTCGAGGAACTATAAAAGTCGCTCAGTAAAGAATCTTTGTATGAGGAGGTTATGGACAGAGTTCAAGCACTTAAATTGGCTAACTCTTTTGTTTTAGATGCCGCTTTGCAATTAGCTAGATTAGCGACGAAAAATTCAGGGTTTGCTATCGTGGCGCGCAGAGCGCTTTGGCTAAAGTCTTGGTCAGCGGATGTGTCTTCCAAGACAAAATTGCTTAACATTCCTTTCAAAGGTAAAACATTATTTGGACCTGATTTGAAAGAGATTATTTCAGACATCACTGGGGGAAAGGGCCACGCCCTCCCACAGGATAGGTCTTTTAAGGCTAAAAATAAGCCTAATTTTCGTCCCTTTCGCAGAAACGGACCAGCCTCTAATTCTGTATCCTGTAAGCAAGAGGGTAATACTTCACAACCCAAACCAGCCTGGAAACCAATGCAAGGCTGGAACAAGGGTAAGCAGGCCAAGAAGCCTACCACTGCTACCAAAACAGCATGAAGGGATAGCCCCCGATCCGGGACCGGATCTAGTGGGGGGCAGACTTTCTCTCTTTGCTCAGGCTTGGGCAAGAGATGTTCAGGATCCTTGGGCGCTAGAAATAGTTTCTCAAGGTTATCTCCTGGAATTCAAGGAACTACCCCCAAGGGGAAGGTTCCACAGGTCTCAATTATCTTCAAACCAAATAAAGAGACAGGCATTCTTACATTGTGTAGAAGACCTGTTAAAGATGGAAGTGATACATCCAGTTCCAATAAGAGAACAAGGAATGGGATTTTATTCCAATCTGTTCATAGTTCCCAAAAAAGAGGGAACATTCAGACCAATTTTGGATCTAAAGATCCTAAACAAATTTCTCAGGGTACCATCGTTCAAAATGGAAACTATTCGAACGATCCTACCTACTATCCAGGAAAATCAATTTATGACTACCGTGGATTTAAAGGATGCGTACCTACATATTCCTATCCACAAGGAACATCATCAGTTCCTAAGGTTCGCTTTTCTGGACAAGCATTACCAGTTTGTGGCACTTCCATTCGGATTAGCCACTGCTCCAAGGATTTTCACAAAGGTACTAGGGTCCCTTCTAGCGGTTCTAAGACCAAGGGGCATTGCAGTAGTACCTTACTTGGACGACATCCTGATTCAAGCGTCGTCCCTGTCAAAAGCAAAGGCTCATACGGACATCGTCCTAGCCTTTCTCAGATCTCACGGATGGAAGGTGAACAAAGAAAAAAGTTCTCTGTCCCCGTCAACAAGAGTTCCCTTCTTGGGAACAATAATAGATTCCTTAGAAATGAGGATTTTTCTGACAGAGGTCAGAAAATCAAAACTTCTAAGCTCTTGTCAAGTACTTCATTCTGTTCCTCGTCCTTCCATAGCGCAGTGCATGGAAGTAATAGGATTGATGGTTGCAACAATGGACATAGTTCCTTTTGCACAAATTCATCTAAGACCATTACAACTGTGCATGCTCAGACAGTGGAATGGGGATTATACAGACTTGTCTCCGACGATTCAAGTAGATCAAAAGACCAGAGATTCACTCCGTTGGTGGCTGATCCTGGACAATCTGTCACAGGGAATGAGCTTCCGCAGACCAGAGTGGGTCATTGTCACGACCGACGCCAGCCTAGTGGGCTGGGGCGCGGTCTGGGAATCCCTGAAAGCTCAGGGTCTATGGTCTCGGGAAGAGTCTCTTCTCCCGATAAACATTCTGGAACTGAGAGCGATATTCAATGCTCTCAGAGCTTGGCCTCAACTAGCAAAGGCCAAATTCATAAGGTTTCAGTCAGACAACATGACGACCGTTGCATATATCAATCATCAGGGGGGAACAAGGAGTTCCCTGGCGATGAAAGAAGTGACCAAGATAATTCAATGGGCGGAGGATCACTCCTGCCACTTGTCTGCGATCCACATCCCAGGAGTGGAAAATTGGGAAGCGGATTTTCTGAGTCGTCAGATATTCCATCCGGGGGAGTGGGAACTCCATCCGGAAATCTTTGCCCAAATAGCTCAATTATGGGGCATTCCAGACATGGATCTGATGGCGTCTCGTCAGAACTTCAAGGTTCCTTGCTACGGGTCCAGATCCAGGGATCCCAAGGCGACTCTAGTAGATGCACTAGTAGCACCTTGGACCTTCAACCTAGCTTATGTATTCCCACCGTTTCCTCTCATCCCCAGGCTGGTAGCCAGGATCAATCAGGAGAGGGCCTCGGTGATCTTGATAGCTCCTGCGTGGCCACGCAGGACTTGGTATGCAGACCTGGTGAATATGTCATCGGCTCCACCATGGAAGCTACCTTTGAGACAGGACCTTCTTGTTCAGGGTCCATTCGAACATCCGAATCTGGTTTCCCTCCAACTGACGGCTTGGAGATTGAACGCTTGATTTTATCAAAGCGTGGGTTTTCAGATTCTGTAATAGATACTCTGATTCAGGCTAGAAAGCCTGTAACTAGAAAAATTTACCATAAAATATGGAAAAAATATATCTGTTGGTGTGAATCTAAAGGATTCCCATGGAACAAGATAAGAATTCCTAAGATTCTATCCTTTCCACAAGAAGGTTTGGAGAAAGAATTATCTGCAAGTTCTCTAAAGGGACAGATCTCTGCTTTATCTGTTTTACTTCACAAAAGACTGGCAGCCGTGCCAGATGTTCAAGCATTTGTTCAGGCTCTGGTTAGGATCAAGCCTGTTTACAGACCTTTGACTCCTGCCTGGAGTCTAAATCTAGTTCTTTCAGTTCTTCAAGGGGTTCCGTTTGAACCCTTACATTCCGTAGATATTAAGTTACTATCTTGGAAAGTTTTGTTTTTGGTTGCAATTTCTTCTGCTAGAAGAGTTTCAGAGTTATCTGCTCTGCAGTGTTCTCCGCCCTATCTGGTGTTCCATGCAGATAAGGTGGTTTTGCGTACTAAGCCTGGTTTTCTTCCGAAAGTTGTTTCCAACAAAAATATTAACCAGGAGATAGTTGTACCTTCTTTGTGTCCGAATCCAGTTTCAAAGAAGGAACGTTTGTTACACAATTTGGACGTAGTCCGTGCTCTAAAATTCTATTTAGAGGCTACTAAAGATTTCAGACAAACATCTTCCTTGTTTGTTGTTTATTCTGGTAAAAGGAGAGGTCAAAAAGCGACTTCTACCTCTCTTTCCTTTTGGCTTAAAAGCATTATCCGATTGGCTTATGAGACTGCCGGACGGCAGCCTCCTGAAAGAATCACAGCTCACTCCACTAGGGCTGTGGCTTCCACATGGGCCTTCAAGAACGAGGCTTCTGTTGACCAGATATGTAAGGCAGCGACTTGGTCTTCACTGCACACTTTTGCCAAATTTTACAAATTTGATACTTTTGCTTCTTCGGAGGCTATTTTTGGGAGAAAGGTTTTGCAAGCCGTGGTGCCTTCCATTTAGGTGACCTGATTTGCTCCCTCCCTTCATCCGTGTCCTAAAGCTTTGGTATTGGCTCCCACAAGTAAGGATGACGCCGTGGACCGGACACACCAATGTTGGAGAAAACAGAATTTATGCTTACCTGATAAATTACTTTCTCCAACGGTGTGTCCGGTCCACGGCCCGCCCTGGTTTTTTAATCAGGTCTGATGAATTATTTTCTCTAACTACAGTCACCACGGTATCATATGGTTTCTCCTATATATATTTCCTCCTGTCCGTCGGTCGAATGACTGGGGTGGGCGGAGCCTAGGAGGGATCATGTGACCAGCTTTGCTGGGACTCTTTGCCATTTCCTGTTGGGGAAGAGAATATCCCACAAGTAAGGATGACGCCGTGGACCGGACACACCGTTGGAGAAAGTAATTTATCAGGTAAGCATAAATTCTGTTTTTTATAACCGTCTCATCTGACAACTGCTGTTCTCCTTTATGGCAACTCCTTGAGCTCGGATCCGTTATTTCCCTCCATCGGCGGTAACTTGGGCGTCTGTAATGCCATGCTGATATTAGTATGGCTTGTCCTGACCTCCTAACGACCAATCAACATGGCCAGAATTAATGTACACGCCCACTGATTGCGCTGAGTTGTCAAACAGTTGTGTCCAGTTTAGCAGCTCTCATTGGCTACCTGCCCCCTCTTTTAAAGTGATTTTATTATCCCTCAGCAAGTAAACTGCACTATAGGTAGATAAAGTAATCACCAAACTTTAAGACTGTATATCCCCTGTGTTGGGTTATAGAGGCGCACCTTAAAATAAATTTTTGATAATAATACTGATTTTCCCCAATATTGAGTTTTTTTGAGGTGTTTAGCTTAGTGTTTACTCAGTATCTTTCTATTGAGCGATCCCCCCTTTTTTCATGGCAGGAATTTTGCAAGATTTTGACTACGTAATGGCAACAGTGTTTACACAATATATAACATTGCTAAATAAAAAACATTCTGGCAAAACTGCTGCCATATCGTGCTCCAGACAAACCATGATCCTAGACCTACCTACCTATTTTCAACAATGGATACTAACAACAAAAAGAACAAAATACATTTTGATGGGTTTTTTTTATGTTTTTGTTTTTAAAGGTGTACACTCGGAATCACGTCCCTTTAACATTTCCTGAAATCTAAAAAAAAAGTTCAGTTGATATCAGGTATGTGTTTTATTATTTGATATTTGGGGGGGAACAATGCACAATTAATTGTATTTATTTAATAAACATAATTGAAAGAAATTAGTTTTAAGATACTATTTTAATGGATTACAGTTTCACAGATTGGGGCCGATTTATCATGGCCCAAATGGGGCCAAATACCCCTGTTTCCGTGTGAGCCTTCAGGCTCGTCGGAAACAGGAGTTAAGAAGCAGCGGTCTTAAGACCGCTGCTCCTTAACTCTTACGCTGCCTCTGAGGCTGCGGACATCAATCCGCCGGATCTCATACGATCAGGATGACATTGATAAATCGGCCCTATTATCTGCACTAAAGTTGGTTAGGTGGTTTTAAAGGGACATGAATGGTAGATATAATGATGTATTGAAAACAAAGATTAGTCTGCTGATCATATGTACATTTTTATTTATAACTTGATATTAAACTAGTTTATATAAGTGGTAAAGGTTTTACCTTTACCACTTTACCTTTGCTATATCCCACACAGCCATTGTTTGTACACTTTATCTGCTGCTAATGTCCTCAGCAGAACATATTAGATAAGGCAACCCTAGGTTTCAACACGTTTTAGAAACTTAGGGGAATTGGAAGTTCCACAAAACTTAAATTAAGGAAAAGGGGGCAAAATGAATAAAGCATGTTGTAATGTTTTTACCACACACATTTTATATTACAATCTCAATGTGTTTAATGTTTCTTAAGTTATCCTAGGCATAAAAGCCTTGTTCTTATCTCCTCTACTGAGGCCATTTAGGGACAGTTATTTATGGGCTGGTGAAGTAATAATCTCACTGTTTTTTTTCCCTTTTATGGATATCCTTAGACCATTATCTAACAAGAATTCAATATACCTTTTAAATAATATAGTAAGTGAAATGCAATCAATATTGTGCACATCAAGTTTAAAACATAATGAATATATTAAATATAGGTCTGTAGAACAGCACTAGAAGCATATTTTATAAATCAATGCACAAAAACATTACAAAGCAACATATATATAATATATACACAGTGCATGTCTCTTATATTCTCTCGTATTTATAGCTATGTGTTACACTCAGCATTCAGTTTACTTTTATAGTAGCTTTCTTCTATCCTTAATAAGTGTTTATTGAGATAGACAGTCCCCACATTTTCTATTTAAAAAGGGGTATTGAATTTTTTTTTTTTAATATTAATCCACAAACCGTGTAATAGCAGCTTTCTTTAATCCTTATATACTCTGGGATAAGCAGTCCTGTCGACACAATTTCTGTTCAAAGAGGCCTCATTTACAGTTTAAAACTTCTACTTAATCCGCACTCCTTGTATAAGGTACAAGTTCATTTCAGTGCATTTCTTGCTGACATACTGATTTCTGTATTTTAATCATTTCCCAGTAGCTTTATTCCCACTGGTGTCCTCTCTTATCGTATTACTGAGTTCAGCACCACATTCATGCTCAGAGTGCCAATCTCTGCACTAATAGAGGTGTTGATTAGAAAGTATCAGCTTACCTTACAATTAGGGTTGCCACCTTTCTTGGAAGAAAATACCGACCTTTAACATAAATTAAAATAAATAATTAAACAGCATAACTCAAAATCTAAAGCTGATAGGACCAATTTTAAAAAGCTCATTTGTTTATAACTATTATTTATCACACTCAGAAGCAGTTTCACTTTGACAGGGGCTTTCTTTCAATATTTATTCTTTATTTTCTACATTGACATGAACCTTAAAAATACCGGCCGTGTTGGTAAAATACCGGCTGGGTGGCAACCCTACTTCCAATCAGCACCTGGTGCCTATTAAATGTAAAAATATGAAGGGAAAAAATAGACGAAATCAGCTTTTTCTGTATTGCATTTTGCGCTAAGAGTGACTAGCTGTTTTATGCTGGGGTATTGTAGCTCATGTCCCTTTAAAGCAGGGGTATCAATCTCATTGTATCAGGGGGCACTGGCCAAGTGTTCTTCTCCCCTGGGGGCCACTTGTACAGAGTGAGTGCTCTGGAACTGGATATAATAGAAACTGGAAGTGACATTTACCTAAATAGTGCATGATGGTAGTTGTAGTCCACAATAGACATACATAATGTACAGGTAGCCCTCAGTTTACGCCGGGCTTAGGTTCCTGAAGGAATGGTTGTAAATCAAAACCGTTGTAAATTGAAACCCAGTTTATAATGTAAGTCAATGGAAAGTGAGGGAGTTAGGTTCCAGGCCCCTCTCAAAATTGGCATAAGTAACACATAATACATTATTTTTAAAGCTTTGAAATGAAGACTTTACATGCTAAACAGTATTATAAATCTAATAAAATAATCACACAACACAGAATATATAATTAAACTAAGTTAAATGAACAAAAACATTTGCTAAACAGCATTATAAACCTAATAAAATAATCACACAACGCAGACTTTACTTGCATTTTTCTGCAAACCGTTCTTTCTATGCATTCCAATCTGGATTGATTTATAGACAGGAAGATCTTGTTCCTTTGGAAGCTGCTCGATAGATCATTTCTGGTTAAACTGATTAATTTCAGCTTGCTTGGCTTGCATATATTTGCTGCAACACAAGCGGACAGCTCCACCTACTAGCTATTTTAATCAATGCACTGCTTCTCAATGCTTTTCAATAGCAGTCACATGGCTGAAAAAAAAGGTTGTTATTCTGAAACAGTGCAAATTGAACCGTTGTAAACCGAGGGCCACCTGTATATTTATCGTGTGAGTGCAAAGTGAAGTGATCATTCTGGAATTGAATAAAAAGTGACATTTATCCAAGTAGTGCATAATGGGAGTCTACACTGGACAATGCATCCTTGTCTTTATATTTATCTTGTGAGTGCCGATATAAATCAACTTGTGACACCTCTTAGAAGCCTAAAAAAATTGATGGGGCCAAATTCAATAATTTACCTAATAAACAAGGAAGGGCCAGATTAAACTATCTTGAGGGCCGCAAATGGCCCCACGTACCACTGCTTTAAAGGGATATTCTAATAAATGTTATGGTAAATCATAGGAGTGTGTAATTTTTGCATTAGCGTAACTTTTTTTTTTTTTTTTTTTTAAAGAAGTTTATTGATATTCTATATCAGATACAGAGAACAGAAAAGAGCAATACATTGTTTCAACAAAGCAAATTCAGCAAGATATCATACATATTTATCTGCATACGTATTACATTAATTCCATCAATTCAAATTCTATCGTATAGTGTATTTATCTTGATATAGTATCAAGGTTTACCATCCAAAATAAATTAATAGTCCCATCTCTCCTTTCCCCTTTAAACTAACAACCAACAACGCACAAGAGAAAAGAGCAAGAAAAAAAAGACAAATAAATAATCAAACTCACTTTTAAACCACAGGAGTAAATAATTACTCTTCTCAGAGTTTCTATATGACGTATATAATGTTCAGCTTAACTCTTATCCAGTCGGGGATACTCCCCCCACAACACAAACAAATAAGAACCAGACATAAACAAAACAAAACAGAAATATAAAAAAAAAAAAAAAAAAAAGTGGGTATTCCCCCCCCCCCCTCCCCATATAGATCAACTATCCTACTCAAATAGCCATTCTCCTCTAAGTCTACAGTTTTCTATATACACTGTGTTTTCAACATTTTTAATTATTCGTTTCTGTTCTTCTAAGTCTTGGGTTTTAACCCACCTTCCCCATTTATCGAAGAAGCGGGTGATATTAGTTTCAATATGAAACAAGGTATCTTGAAGTTCTATCAGAAATTGATGATGAATATTTTCCCTTATCATCGTTAGAGTTGGGGGTTTGGGATTCTTCCACCCTTTTAATATAAGATTCCTCGCTATTAAAATTACTAATGTTATAAATTTTCTAATCACAGTGGCCTAGATTTGGAGTTCGGCGGTAGCCGTCAAAACCAGCGTTAGAGGCTCCTAACGCTGGTTTTGGCCGCCCGCTGGTATTTGGAGTCAGTGATTAAAGGGTCTAACGCTCACTTTGCAGCCGCGACTTTTCCATACCGCAGATCCCCCTACGCCATTTGCGTAGCCTATCTTTTCAATGGGATCTTTCTAACGCTGGTATTTAGAGTCGTTTCTGCAGTGAGCGTTAGAGCTCTAACGACAAGATTCCAGCCGCCTGAAAAAAGCAGGAGTTAAGAGCTTTCTGGCTAACGCCGGTTTATAAAGCTCTTAACTACTGTACCCTAAAGTACACTAACACCCATAAACTACCTATGTACCCCTAAACCGAGCTCCCCCCACATCGCCGACACTCGATTAAAAATTTTAACCCCTAATCTGCCGACCGCCACCTACGTTATACTTATGTACCCCTAATCTGCTGCCCCTAACCCCGCCGACCCCTATATTACATTTATTAACCCCTAATCTGCCCCCCACAACATCGCCGCCAGCTACTTAAAATAATTAACCCCTAATCTTCCGACCGCAAAGCGCCGCCACCTACGTTATCCCTATGTACCCCTAATCTGCTGCCCCTAACACCGCCGACCCCTATATTATATTTATTAACCCCTAATCTGCCCCCCTCAACGTCGCCGACACCTACCTTCAATTATTAACCCCTAATCTTCCGATCGGAGCTCACCGCTATTCTAATAAATGTATTAACCCCTAAAGCTAAGTCTAACCCTAACACTAACACCCCCCTAACTTAAATATAATTTACATCTAACGAAATAAATTAACTCTTATTAAATAAATTATTCCTATTTAAAGCTAAATACTTACCTGTAAAATAAATCCTAATATAGCTACAATATAAATTATAATTATATTATAGCTATTTTAGGATTTATATTTATTTTACAGGCAACTTTGTAATTATTTTAACCAGGTACAATAGCTATTAAATAGTTAAGAACTATTTAATAGCTACCTAGTTAAAATAATTACAAATTTACCTGTAAAATAAATCCTAACCTAAGTTATAATTAAACCTAACACTACCCTATCAATAAAATAATTAAATAAACCACCTACAATTACCTACAATTAACCTAACACTACACTATCAATAAATTAATTAAACACAATTCCTACCAATAAATACAATTAAATAAACTAGCTAAAGTACAAAAAATAAAAAAGAACTAAGTTACAGAAAATAAAAAAATATTTACAAACATAAGAAATATATTACAACAATTTTAAACTAATTACACCTACTCTAAGCCCCCTAATAAAATAACAAAGCCCCCCAAAATAAAAAATTCCCTACCCTATTCTAAATTAAAAAAGTTACAAGCTCTTTTACCTTACCAGCCCTGAACAGGGCCCTTTGCGGGGCATGCCCCAAGAAGTTCAGCTCTTTTGCCTGTAAAAAAAAACATACAATACCCCCCCCCCAACATTACAACCCACCACCCACATACCCCTAATCTAACCCAAACCCCCCTTAAATAAACCTAACACTAATCCCCTGAAGATCTCCTACCTTGTCTTCACCATCCAGGTATCACCGATCGGTCCTGGCTCCAAGATCTTCATCCAACCCAAGCGGGGGCTAGACATCCACTGAAGAAGTCCAGAAGAGGGTCCAAAGTCTTCCTCCTATCCGGCAAGAAGAGGACATCCGGACCGGCAAACATCTTCATCCAAGCGGCATCTTCGATCTTCTTCCATCCGGTGCGGAGCGGGTCCATGTTGAAGCAGGCGACGCGGATCCATCCTCTTCTTCCGATGTCTCCCGACGAATGACGGTTCCTTTAAGGGACGTCATCCAAGATGGCGTCCCTCGAATTCCGATTGGCTGATAGGATTCTATCAGCCAATCGGAATTAAGGTAGGAATTTTCTGATTGGCTGATGGAATCAGCCAATCAGAATCTAGTTCAATCCGATTGGCCGATCCAATCAGCCAATCAGATTGAGCTCGCATTCTATTGGCTGATCGGAACAGCCAATAGAATGCGAGCTCAATCTGATTGGCTGATTGGATCAGCCAATCGGATTGAACTTGATTCTGATTGGCTGATTCCATCAGCCAATCAGAAAATTCCTACCTTAATTCCGATTGGCTGATAGAATCCTATCAGCCAATCGGAATTCGAGGGACGCCATCTTGGATGACGTCCCTTAAAGGAACCGTCATTCGTCGGGAGACATCGGAAGAAGAGGATGGATCCGCGTCGCCTGCTTCAACATGGACCCGCTCCGCACCGGATGGAAGAAGATCGAAGATGCCGCTTGGATGAAGATGTTTGCCGGTCCGGATGTCCTCTTCTTGCCGGATAGGAGGAAGACTTTGGACCCTCTTCTGGACTTCTTCAGTGGATGTCTAGCCCCCGCTTGGGTTGGATGAAGATCTTGGAGCCAGGACCGATCGGTGATACCTGGATGGTGAAGACAAGGTAGGAAGATCTTCAGGGGATTAGTGTTAGGTTTATTTAAGGGGGGTTTGGGTTAGATTAGGGGTATGTGGGTGGTGGGTTGTAATGTTGGGGGGGGGGTATTGTATGTTTTTTTTTACAGGCAAAAGAGCTGAACTTCTTGGGGCATGCCCCGCAAAGGGCCCTGTTCAGGGCTGGTAAGGTAAAAGAGCTTGTAACTTTTTTAATTTAGAATAGGGTAGGGAATTTTTTATTTTGGGGGGCTTTGTTATTTTATTAGGGGGCTTAGAGTAGGTGTAATTAGTTTAAAATTGTTGTAATATATTTCTTATGTTTGTAAATATTTTTTTATTTTCTGTAACTTAGTTCTTTTTTATTTTTTGTACTTTAGCTAGTTTATTTAATTGTATTTATTGGTAGGAATTGTGTTTAATTAATTTATTGATAGTGTAGTGTTAGGTTAATTGTAGGTAATTGTAGGTAGTTTATTTAATTATTTTATTGATAGGGTAGTGTTAGGTTTAATTATAACTTAGGTTAGGATTTATTTTACAGGTAAATTTGTTATTATTTTAACTAGGTAACTATTAAATAGTTCTTAACTATTTAATAGCTATTGTACCTGGTTAAAATAAATACAAAGTTGCCTGTAAAATAAATATTAATCCTAAAATAGCTACAATGTAATTATAATTTATATTGTAGCTATATTAGGATTTATTTTACAGGTAAGTATTTAGCTTTAAATAGGAATAATTTATTTAATAAGAGTTAATTTATTTCGTTAGATGTAAATTATATTTAAGTTAGGGGGGTGTTAGTGTTAGGGTTAGACTTAGCTTTAGGGGTTAATACATTTATTAGGATAGCGGTGAGCTCCGGTCGTCAGATTAGGGGTTAATAAGTGTAGGTAGGTGTCGGCGACGTTGTGGGGGGCAGATTAGGGGTTAATAAATATAATATAGGGGTCGGCGATGTTAGGGCAGCAGATTAGGGGTACATAGGGATAACGTAGGTTGCGGCGGTTTACGGAGCGGCAGATTAGGGGTTAATAATAATATGCAGGGGTCAGCGATAGCGGGGGCGGCAGATTAGGGGTTAATAAGTGTAAGGTTAGGGGTGTTTAGACTCGGGGTACATGTTAGAGTGTTAGGTGCAGACGTAGGAAGTGTTTCCCCATAGGAAACAATGGGGCTGCGTTAGGAGCTGAACGCTGCTTTTTTGCAGGTGTTAGGTTTTTTTTCAGCTCAAACAGCCCCATTGTTTCCTATGGGAGAATCGTGCACGAGCACGTTTTTTTATGCCGGCCGCGTCCGTAAGCAACTCTGGTATCGAGAGTTGCATTTGCGGTAAAAATGCCCTACGCTCCTTTTTTGGAGCCTAACGCAGCATTTGTTTTAACTCTCGATACCAGAGTTAAATTTATGGTGCGGCCAGAAAAAAGCCCGCGGAGCGTTAACAGCCCTTTTACCGCCGAACTCCAAATCTAGGCCTAAGTGTTCTTTCTTATAGTGGAAAAAAATAACCTGATCTGCTTGTAAAATAATTTGGGTCTCGTATATCTTGCTTAGCCAGTAGTTTACTTTCCCCCATAGTCTTTGTATTCCTGGACATAACCAGAAGCTGTGTAACAAATTCGTTCTTTGTTGTCTACATTTTATACATAGTACCCCCTCTCCAGTGCCACCCCACTTAGCAATTTTCTCGGGTGTGATATATACCATCCACATTATCTTAATATGTTGCTCCCGCATAGGGATAGCTAGTGATGCCTCTTCTACCCTTTCTACACTTTTCAGTATTATTTGTGTGCTAAGGTTCTTAAAAAATACATCTCTCCATTTTGCAACCCATAACTCTATGTGTTGTTTATGATTTCTATTATTTATTAAATTGTAGAGGAGTGAAATAGAATATTTACCCTGTTTGATTAGATTAATAACCGGGATTAATGCTGTAAGCTCCCAGTTGTTCCCTTGTAGCCGAATTAATTTCAAACAGTAGTGTCTGACTTGTAAGAAAGAGAAGAAGTGTCTATCTGCCAGAAGGTATCTATTCCTAATTATTTCAAATTCTTCAACCTGCACTACCTCTTGATTAGTTTTAACTAGTTGAATAAGTTTAGATAGCCCCTTGTCTCTCCAGCATGCAAAGATTCCCGAGAGTAGACCCTGTTTAAACCCTGGGTTTCCCTCAATAGACAAAAATTTAGTTGCAAAGGGCTTTAAACCTAAAAGTTTACATGTCCTATGCCATGCCACTATTGTGTCTTTGAAGAAGTCTATTTTTTTAACATACTCTGGAAGATTTTTAATTTCTAAGTGAAGAACATTTTTTAACCCCTTAATGACCGCAGCACTTTTCCATTTTCTGTCCGTTTGGGACCAAGGCTATTTTTACATTTTTGCGGTGTTTGTGTTTAGCTGTAATTTTCCTCTTACTCATTTACTGTACCCACACATATTATATACCGTTTTTCTCGCCATTAAATGTACTTTCAAAAGATACCATTATTTTCATCATATCTTATAATTTACTATAAAAACATTATAAAATATGAAGGAAAAATGGAAAAAAACACACTTTTTCTAACTTTGACCCCGAAAATCTGTTACACATCTACAACCACCAATAAACACCCTCTGAATATCCTTTGACATGTATATATTTTTTTTTAGAAGACATCCCAAAGTATTGATCTAGGCCCATTTTGGTATATTTCATGCCACTATTTCACCGCCAAATGCGATCAAATAAAAAAAATTGTTCACTTTTTCACAAATTTTTTCACAAACTTTAGGTTTCTCACTGAAATTATTTACAAACAACTTATGCAATTATAGAATAAATGGTTGTAAATGCTTCTCTGGGATCCCCTTTGTTCAGAAATAGCAGACATATATGGCTTTGGCTTTGCTTTTTGGTAATTAGAAGGCTGCTAAATGCCACTGCGCACAATACGTGTATTATGCCCAGCATTGAAGGGGTTAATTAGGGAGCATGTAGGGAGCTTCTAGGGTTAATTTTAGCTTTAGTGTAGTGTAGTAGACAACCCCAAGTATTGATCTAGGCCTATTTTGGTATATTTCATGCCACCATTTCACCGCCAAATGCGATCAAAGTAAACAAAAACGTTAATTTTTTCACAATTTTAGGTTTCTCACTGAAATTATTTACAAACAGCTTGTGCAATTATGGCACAAATGGTTGTAAATGCTTCTCTGGGATGCCCTTTGTTCAGAAATAGCAGACATATATGACTTTGGCGTTGCTTTATGGTAATTAGAAAGTCGCTAAATGCTGCTGCGCATCACACGTGTATTATGGCTAGCAGTGAAGGGGTTAATTAGGTAGTTTGTAGGGAGCTTGCAGGGTTAATTTTAGCTTTAGTGTAGAGATCAGCCTCCCACCTGACACATCCCACCCCCTGATCCCTCCCAAACAGCTCCCTTCTCTCCCCCACCCCACAATTGTCCCCGCCATCTTAAGTACTGGCAGAAAGTCTGCCAGTACTAAAATAAAAGTTTTTTTTTTTTTTTTTTAAGAAAAAAAAAGCATATTTACATATGCTGTGTTTAGGATCCCCCCCTTAACCCCCAACCTCCCTGATCCCCCCCAAAACAGCTCTCTAAGCCTCCCTCTCAGCCTTATTGGGGGCCATCTTGGGTAGTACCCATT
This sequence comes from Bombina bombina, assembly GCF_027579735.1. NCBI lineage: Eukaryota > Metazoa > Chordata > Amphibia > Anura > Bombinatoridae > Bombina > Bombina bombina. The sequence continues at coordinate 931,946,229 of NC_069499.1, read as the reverse complement.
TTGAACAATCAAATGTTTATTTTTTTTTAAAAAAAATTCTGTAGTGTAGCTCAATCGCCCCCCCCCCCCCCCACGGACCAACCCCCACCACCTAAATCACACCTAAGGGCTTTTTTATTTATTTAAATTTTGTCCCACTTTTATTGTTTTGGGACACATTTTTTCTGTAGTGTAGCGGTTCCCACCCGCTCCCTCCCCGTGCACGCGCCCGCCCCCTCGTGCACGTGCGCGCGCACGCCCCCGCCCCCGGGCTTACCCGCCCACGATCCCGCCCCCCTCCACATGACCAGGGCCATCGATGGCCGCCACCCACCTCCCACACCGGCTCCCACCCACCAACGATACCGGCCATCGATGTCCGGTGCAGAGAGGGCCACAGAGTGGCTCTCTCTGCATCGGATGGCCGTGAAAGGTTATTGCAGGATGCCTCCATATCGAGGCATCACTGCAATAACCGGAAAGCAGCTGGAAGCGAGCAGGATCGCTTCCAGCTGCTTTCCACACCGAGGACGTGCAGGGTACGTTCTCAGACGTTAACTGCCTTTTTTCTGAGGACGTACCCTGCACGTCCTCGGTCGTTAAGGGGTTAAGCATAGAGGTTTTATTAAGCCGTTTTCTATATCTAGAAGGGAGAAGTGATTACTCTCCAAAAGCCAGTCTAGGGCAATCTTCGTAACCGCCACTAAATTATATGTTTCTATATTAGGGAGTCCCAGGCCTAGAAATTCTTTTTTAAGTACTAGTTTTTGATAACTAATCCTGGGCTTCTTACCCATCCATATATACTCTTTGATCGCGGAATTGATTATCTTAATCTCCTGTTTTTTTTATTAAAAAAGGTATATTCTGAAAAAGATATAGTAACCTTGGAAGTGCAATCATCTTCAGCAGATTTATTTTGCCAGAAATAGAGAGTGGGAGAGATGCCCATCTTTTAAGGGTTTCAGAAAATTGCCTTGCTCCGTTACTAATATTTAAAGAGTACCATTCCATAGGGTTATTATGTAATTTTTGCATTAGCGTAACTATTGGGTCGACCATGATCCTTTAGAAAAGCTTATCAAATGATTTATCTACAAAGATCTCCATAGATTTGTGACATTTGTAGAAAAATCATTAGATACATTTTTTAAAGGGTTGCTCTGATATTGACGCCCATTTGTTTAACACTTGCAAAATAAGCATTGCTCAATCTGGTACATTCATTAGTTAAAAAAATTTAACCAGAGACTTACTTGTTGTGTGTGGCTAAGTTAAAGCATCTCCTACTTATAATAGGACATACTAATTAGCAAACTAGTCAAATGTATCTTTATATTACAAGTTATGAACATGATAATACTCTTTTAATTTCGCTATTGAAAAGTTGTTGTAAAATGTTACCATGAGAGAGACAACTAGTCACCAGCAGTACAACCCCTTTGCTACAACCCCTACTATTAACCACTATACAGCCTGACCCCAGTGTACGCTATTATTTTCTTTTCTTTTATGTGCTCCCAATTACCCATTTTACCTACTGGAGTGTATTTTGGAGTTTATTACATTGCTTACAAATATCTCCTTCACCTTTATTTTGCATTTGAAATAGCTGATTTTGCCTGTTCTATTCCCACCTATACTGAACATTTCTGAACTTAAGTTCTGGTTAAAAAAAACAACACAAAAAAACATGCAAACATGAAGGTTTAGATAAAATAATACTCCCAGTGTGTGTGTGGGTGGGTGTCACAGATAGGTACTAAAATCTTCATTGGCCTTTGAGTGACCATAATAAAGATTATAGGGAGGACGTAAATAATTAGAAAGATAAGATAATGAGGTATTCTCTTCCTAGGAGATCATCCCATTGTATTAGCTTGTGGTTTAAGGTAGCAGAAACAACTATTTCATATACAAAATATACCTAAATACACAATTCCCCATACATTTTAAACTCTGTAGCTGTTATAATAAGCGATTGGAAACACATTACGGAGAAACCAATTTTACAGTATACTGCCCCTTTAACATCTAATCCTCCAGGCCTCATTACTGAAAATCCCCCACACTATTAACCACCATAACTACTAATCATCACCACTACAGAACCCCCTTCCCACCCAAACAGATCCCTATCTTAGATCCCTCACTACAATTTAAAAAAATGTAACTCACGAGGGGGAGTGTCTGGGCAGCAGCCATTACAGGCTGCAATACTGGGAGCTGCTTATAACCTAATGTTAATCTGTCATTTATATTTATATTTACACAACAGCCTTACTGGACAAAGCATGATTTGCCATCAGGAGCGAGATTGAACCACTTACTTTTGCTCCAGTCTGGTAGGGTAAACATTTTGGTGGCCCTGATCTGGGATAAGTGCTCGAACCCCACTCTCCCAATAATTGGGGTGTTCAGTCTGATGATATTACATATACTGCTTGTGTATTTGGGTCCTGATTTAGGGCTTTTCAGTGCTTATTCTTATTATATTGCATGCAATGTGTGTTAAAGCTTTTCTGATCTCCCCTATACTGATCCCTTAGTTTACATCTGTAGAGGTGACAGGCTCACTCCTAGAGGGCAATTACGCTTACTCTGTGAGTTTGTAAACTTCTAGTGAGATACCTATTCAGTTGGAGATGCAAAATTATATCTGAGGGGATTATGCTTGATGCTTTGTAGACTTAAAAGAACACTAAAGTCAAAATTAACATTTTATTGATTCAGATAGAGCACACTATTTTAAACAACTTTCTAATTCACTTCCATTATCTAAATGTGCACAATCTTTTTATATTTACACTTTCTGAGGCACGACCTCCAGTACAGAGCATGTGCAAGAATGCACAGAATATATATACAGTATATGCATTCTGTAATTGGCTGATAGCTGTCACATGATGCAAGGGAAGGAAATTTAAACTTTGTATTTTGTCAGAAATCTACTCATTTTAAATTCAAACTAATCAGGTTGGATTTGATTTAAATAATATTGATTTAAATAACTAGTCAGTAAGGCTAATGTAATCAATTTAAATCATGGGTTTCTATTTTAGAATAATAACTTTATGTATAGTTATACTGGTACATATTACGATTTTTCCACTCAAGAAAGCCATGAAAGTTAGGTTTTTTTTGTGCTCTTAATTTCAAATGCTAGTCTGTATTTATTTAAAACAACAACTATTACCTTTCTGATTACAGTTCTGTATATATATATATATATATATATATATATATATATATATATATATATATATATATATACAGATGATACTATGTATAATAAAGTATTCAAATGATATAAAACTACCTTTAGCTTACATGTATAAGCTGAATTATGATATGTAAATATTGCCTAAACAACATAAAATATGGCTGTCTACACTTGGTCCTATCCACTCTCCCATTTTAGAGATGCAAATATACAAATATTCCAAAATCCAAACTGTTACAAAATCCATACGTTTTCCGGACCCAAGCAGTTTTAATAAAGGTTTTTTTATATCTGTATATCATTAGGTATGCATAGATATATCATTGTAATGATAGAAATTATTGGGATGTGAACTATCTTGTTAATCATTCATGTTCAACTTTTAGCTGTACTTTTTTTGGAAAGAGAAAAATAATGATTACATTAATAATAACAATTTAAATACTTTTATTTATTTTGAAAAGATTTTTATTGATTTTCTATTTAAAGGACCACTCAATGCAGTAGAATAACATACATAACAAGTGCATACTAAAAAGGCAATACAATAACACTTGTTTGGCTCGTCGGAAACAGAAGTTATGAAGCAGCGGTCTAAAGACCGCTGCTCCATAATTTGTCTGCCTGCTCTGAGGCCGCGGGCAGAAATTAACTCGATCAAATACGATCAGGCTGATTGACACCCTCTGCTAGCGGCTGATTGGCCGTGATTCTGCAGGGGGCAGCATTGCACCAGCAGTTCACAAGAACTGCTGGTGCAATGATAAATGCCAACAGCGTATGCTTTCGGCATTTATCGATGTGCAGTGGACTTGATACGCTACATTGTATCATGTCTGCTCGCACTACGATAAATCTACCCCTTACTCTGAATTTCAAATAAACCAGTAGATTTTTTTCCTGACAAATTTACTTTTTCTCCCATTTTCCGGCCCCCTGCATCATGTAACAGACATCAGCCAATCACAGACTAGTATACGTATACCCTGTGAGCTTTTGCACATGCTCAGTTGGATCTTGTTCCCCAAAAAGTGTGAATATATAAAGACTGTGCAAAATTTGATAATGGAAGTAAATTGGAAAGTGTCTTAAAACTGCATGCTCTTTGTGAATCATACAAGTTTATTTTGACTTGAGTGTCCCTTTAACTAAAGAAAAATAATATTTTTTTTTAACTAAAACAATAAAATTATATTTCATTTTTAATGCTTGCCCTCCCTTCTCACACTTATGTCCTTGTGCAGATATATTCCACCCCAAACAATTCATTGAGCTTCTTGAAACTTAGTAAGGTGTTAAATCTGTGTACATTTCATGGGGAGTAATGGCATTAAAGGAAAAGTAAAGTAAAAAATTAAACCTTCATGATTCAGAAAGAGCATGCAATTTTTCACAATTTTCCAATTTACTTCCCTTATCTAGTTTGCTTTGTTCTCTTGGTCTCTATTGTTGAAAATAATACATGGGTAGGCTCAGAAGCAATGCACTACTGTGAGCTAGCTGCTTGTCACTGTCTCACCCAATGTGTTCAGCAAGGCTATCTGAAACCCAAACCTTTTCTTTCCCTTTTAATAATCTTTTATTGAGATTTTTAGCATAACAATATATAAAGCATGTCCATTCAAAGCAAAAAATAAGATAAACATATACAGGTTTCAACCAAACCTTCATAAGAAGTAGGCACAGAGTAGATATTTTGGTCAATCAGTAATAAGTACAAAGAAAAGTACACGTAAGAACAAATGTAATGAACATATAGATAGGAAATCTCCCTTTTTTCTATTATATATGCTCTCCATATTTCACGAGAGGTCACTTTTGAACCCTAAGCAAACATATATGTCAGTGAGGAGAGCTGAGAGGATATACAGTATATAGCAATGATATAGGTATATGCTATACATTAACATCTTGCATATGTGACTAATTAGCCAGCCTCATGTAGGTTATTTGATATAGGCGAAACCGGTAAATTGTTTAAGTCAATTCAAAGGCCATATAGTGTCTAATAACACCAAGGGGTTATAAGTTGTTCAGCGGGTAAGCACCGCTAAAAGTTGAACTAATTGGCCAGGCTTGCAGTAAATTTTAAAAAGACAGTATAAGTTGTAGGCTTTCTATATAGGTGGTAAACCAAATGCCAAAACTATTAAACATATAATACAAATATTAATATAAAGCGGGCGGCTAATGTAGGTAAATATATCATGGTATCATAAGGTATACCTGAGGAGGGAAGCTATGAGGGCCATCCTGTCTTGTAGACTAGTATCTCTGGCTTGTGTATCTCGGGGTTGTGTATCTCGGGGTTGAGTAATGAGTAGCTAGAATAGGTATGACCTAAATACAGTAGTTGATGAGACATGTCTAAGAGCAAATATATATGTCGCCCTATTTTGTGAAGTAAAAGAGAAAAACCAAGACCCCTATATGATATACAACAACACATAATATAAACGAATTCCTGATAAATACAATTATTTTGCAAGAACCACATAACTGTGTTATTCCCCATAAAGTATATGATAACATGAATTAGGGTTTGAGTAACAGATGTAAATTATTCTATAGGCACGAAATATAATAAGTAGGTCATTATTTCAATAATATTTCCCCCATATACAGTTAAAAAGCTCAAAGTTATATATGGAATAGCAGATTCCACAGTAGAAAATTTGAATGTAGACCTTTATATCTCAATATACAAATTTGCTTCTAAGAGAAATGAGGATCTACAACTCACTATAAATCATAACTACTAAAATCCAACGCCCGAGATAAAAATAAAAAAAAAGAAGTCAGGTTTAGCACTATGAGATATGTCCTTGAGGTGCGTTAAAGTCCGGTAGCTTCCAATTAAAGTGTCACAGGGCTACCCAGCTAAGTCCATGTTATCTTAACCTGCCCCAGATCTCTGTGCAATTTGAATCGGCTCTAGCTGGAGGAGTTTCCAAACCTGTCTGAGGTTCTGGAGCGCCTTGAGAGCTTCCATGATGAATGCATTCACAGGGTATTTACCGCAAACAAGCTGAAAGTCAGCAGCGGGAGGAGCAGCTGTGTACATAGTCCAGATGTCAGACCTCCAGGTAAGTATAACAACATCACAACCCTTCTGTCGAGCTGAGACCTATCTTGCCCTATGCCATATGGGGCCTTGCCATTCATTGCCTGAAAATAGAGCTACCCCATATTGCGTTGGGCTTCTGGCACTTCACTCCGATGAAACGGCCGCATCCCTTTCGGCTGAGTAAGATCTTGAGGGTAGGTGCTCCTTTGTGCTATCTGGGTCCACCTAATCACTAGCGTGGGTTTTTCAGCATCTGGCTCTCGACTCAATTATAGAGAGACTGGTATCCGCCTGAGAGATCTTTCCTTCGTCTTCAGTGAGTGCGTAGCAGGTGTCTTCACTACACGGGTTTCTCAGCGCCATTATGATACTACCGTAGCTGCTGTGCATTTTTCTTTCAAGCTCCTGAAGTAGGACCTGCAGCTGTAGATGGAATTCCCCCATTGTCTATAGGGGTAATATTGTACTATGTACTGTATGTGATTATAATCTGTATAGTCAATTCTGATTTGCCCAGCAAGCCTGGGGGGTTAGCGAGGAACTGATGAATAGGCCGCCACCTGAATTTCCAATTTGTTCAATTTAGAGTTTCGGTGTGAGTATTTTTCCAAACGTTATCATCATAATCCAGTCAGATGTAGTCTGTGAAATGATCCTTAAATTGTAGAGGTTAAGATGGTAAATTAGTGTGGTAGATATCTGGTAGATTAAAATTCTTAGATCCGAAGCTTCTAGAATATGCGGCTAGCCATGATCACTGCTTTGACATGCCCCCCAAAAGTTTTCTTTCATGATTATGTCCCTTTAAGGTCTTTGTCTCTACTCTGTGGGCAAGATTATAAGCTGCGCAGCAGATCTGTTTTCTCCAACATAGGTGTGTCCGGTCCACGGCGTCATCCTTACTTGTGGGATATTCTCTTCCCCAACAGGAAATGGCAAAGAGCCCAGCAAAGCTGGTCACATGATCCCTCCTAGGCTCCGCCTACCCCAGTCATTCTCTTTGCCGTTGTACAGGCAACATCTCCACGGAGATGGCTTAGAGTTTTTTAGTGTTTAACTGTAGTTTTTATTATTCAATCAAGAGTTTGTTATTTTGAAATAGTGCTGGTATGTACTATTTACTCAGAAACAGAAAAGAGATGAAGATTTCTGTTTGTATGAGGAAAATGATTTTAGCAACCGTCACTAAAATCCATGGCTGTTCCACACAGGACTGTTGAGAGCAATTAACTTCAGTTGGGGGAACAGTGTGCAGTCTCTTGCTGCTTGAGGTATGACACATTCTAACAAGACGATGTAATGCTGGAAGCTGTCATTTTCCCTATGGGATCCGGTAAGCCATGTTTATTACGATCGTAAATAAGGGCTTCACAAGGGCTTATTAAAACTGTAGACTTTTTTTGGGCTTTCCCAAAGCATAAGCAGAGCCTCATTTTCGCGCCGGTGTTGCGCACTTGTTTTTGAGAGGCATGGCATGCAGTCGCATGTGAGAGGAGCTCTGATACTTAGAAAAGACTTTCTGAAGGCGTCATTTGGTATCGTATTCCCCTTTGGGCTTGGTTGGGTCTCAGCAAAGCAGATACCAGGGACTGTAAAGGGGTTAAAGTTCAAAACGGCTCCGGTTCCGTTATTTTAAGGGTTAAAGCTTCCAAATTTGGTGTGCAATACTTTTAAGGCTTTAAGACACTGTGGTGAAAATTTGGTGAATTTTGAACAATTCCTTCATGTTTTTCGCAATTGCAGTAATAAAGTGTGTTCAGTTTAAAATTTAAAGTGACAGTAACGGTTTTATTTTAAAACGTTTTTTGTACTTTGTTATCAAGTTTATGCCTGTTTAACATGTCTGAACTACCAGATAGACTGTGTTCTGAATGTGGGGAAGCCAGGATTCCTATTCATTTAAATAAATGTGATTTATGTGATAATGACAATGATGCCCAAGATGATTCCTCAAGTGAGGGGAGTAAGCATGGTACTGCATCATTCCCTCCTTCGTCTACACGAGTCTTGCCCACTCAGGAGGCCCCTAGTACATCTAGCGCGCCAATACTCCTTACTATGCAACAATTAACGGCTGTAATGGATAATTCTGTCAAAAACATTTTAGCCAAAATGAACACTTATCAGCGTAAGCGCGGCTGCTCTGTTTTAGATACTGAAGAGCATGACGACGCTGATAATAATATTTCTGAAGGGCCCCTAACCCAGTCTGATGGGGCCAGGGAGGTTTTGTCTGAGGGAGAAATTACTGATTCAGGGAACATTTCTCAACAGGCTGAACCTGATGTGATTGCATTTAAATTTAAGTTGGAACATCTCCGCATTCTGCTTAAGGAGGTATTATCCACTCTGGATGATTGTGACAAGTTGGTCATCCCAGAGAAACTTTGTAAAATGGACAAGTTCCTAGAGGTGCCGGGGCTCCCAGAAGCTTTTCCTATACCCAAGCGGGTGGCGGACATTGTTAATAAAGAATGGGAAAGGCCCGGTATTCCTTTCGTCCCTCCCCCCATATTTAAAAAATTGTTTCCTATGGTCGACCCCAGAAAGGACTTATGGCAGACAGTCCCCAAGGTCGAGGGAGCGGTTTCCACTTTAAACAAACGCACCACTATACCCATAGAGGATAGTTGTGCTTTCAAAGATCCTATGGATAAAAAATTAGAAGGTTTGCTTAAAAAAATGTTTGTTCAGCAAGGTTACCTTCTACAACCAATTTCATGCATTGTCCCTGTCGCTACAGCCGCATGTTTCTGGTTCGATGATCTGATAAGAGCGGTCGATAGTGATTCTCCTCCTTTGGAGGAGATTATGGACAGAATCAATGCTCTCAAATTGGCTAATTCTTTCACCCTAGACGCCACTTTGCAATTGGCTAGGTTAGCGGCTAAGAATTCTGGGTTTGCTATTGTGGCGCGCAGAGCGCTTTGGTTGAAATCTTGGTCGGCTGATGCGTCTTCCAAGAACAAGCTACTTAACATTCCTTTCAAGGGGAAAACGCTGTTTGGCCCTGACTTGAAAGAGATTATCTCTGATATCACTGGGGGTAAGGGCCACGCCCTTCCTCAGGATCGGCCTTTCAAGGCAAAAAATAAACCTAATTTTCGTCCCTTTCGTAGAAACGGACCAGCCCAAGGTGCTACGTCCTCTAAGCAAGAGGGTAATACTTCTCAAGCCAAGCCAGCTTGGAGACCAATGCAAGGCTGGAACAAGGGAAAGCAGGCCAAGAAACCTGCCACTGCTACCAAGACAGCATGAAATGTTGGCCCCCGATCCGGGACCGGATCTGGTGGGGGGCAGACTCTCTCTCTTCGCTCAGGCTTGGGCAAGAGATGTTCTGGATCCTTGGGCGCTAGAAATAGTCTCCCAAGGTTATCTTCTGGAATTCAAGGGACTTCCCCCAAGGGGGAGGTTCCACAGGTCTCAGTTGTCTTCAGACCACATAAAAAGACAGGCATTCTTACATTGTGTAGAAGACCTGTTAAAAATGGGAGTGATTCATCCTGTTCCATTAAGAGAACAAGGGATGGGGTTCTACTCCAATCTGTTCATAGTTCCCAAAAAAGAGGGAACGTTCAGACCAATCTTAGATCTCAAGATCTTAAACAAGTTTCTCAAGGTTCCATCGTTCAAGATGGAAACCATTCGAACTATTCTTCCTTCCATCCAGGAAGGTCAATTCATGACCACGGTGGATTTAAAGGATGCGTATCTACATATTCCTATCCACAAGGAACATCATCGGTTCCTAAGGTTCGCATTCCTGGACAAATATTACCAGTTCGTGGCGCTTCCTTTCGGATTAGCCACTGCTCCAAGGATTTTCACAAAGGTACTAGGGTCCCTTCTAGCTGTGCTAAGACCAAGGGGCATTGCTGTAGTACCTTACTTGGACGACATTCTGATTCAAGCGTCGTCCCTTCCTCAAGCAAAGGCTCACACGGACATTGTCCTGGCCTTTCTCAGATCTCACGGATGGAAAGTGAACGTGGAAAAGAGTTCTCTATCCCCGTTAACAAGGGTTCCCTTCTTGGGAACAATAATAGACTCCTTAGAAATGAGGATTTTTCTGACAGAGGCCAGAAAAACAAAGCTTCTAGACTCTTGTCGGATACTTCATTCCGTTCCTCTTCCTTCCATAGCTCAGTGCATGGAAGTGATCGGGTTGATGGTAGCGGCAATGGACATAGTTCCTTTTGCGCGCATTCATCTAAGACCATTACAACTGTGCATGCTCAGTCAGTGGAATGGGGACTATACAGACTTGTCTCCGAAGATACAAGTAAATCAGAGGACCAGAGACTCACTCCGTTGGTGGCTGTCCCTGGACAACCTGTCACAAGGGATGACATTCCGCAGACCAGAGTGGGTCATTGTCACGACCGACGCCAGTCTGATGGGCTGGGGCGCGGTCTGGGGATCCCTGAAAGCTCAGGGTCTTTGGTCTCGGGAAGAATCTCTTCTACCGATAAATATTCTGGAACTGAGAGCGATATTCAATGCTCTCAAGGCTTGGCCTCAGCTAGCGAGGGCCAAGTTCATACGGTTTCAATCAGACAACATGACAACTGTTGCGTACATCAACCATCAGGGGGGAACAAGGAGTTCCCTAGCGATGGAAGAAGTGACCAAAATCATTCTATGGGCGGAGTCTCACTCCTGCCACCTGTCTGCTATCCACATCCCAGGAGTGGAAAATTGGGAAGCGGATTTTCTGAGTCGTCAGACATTGCATCCGGGGGAGTGGGAACTCCATCCGGAAATCTTTGCCCAAGTCACTCAGCTGTGGGGCATTCCAGACATGGATCTGATGGCCTCTCGTCAGAACTTCAAAGTTCCTTGCTACGGGTCCAGATCCAGGGATCCCAAGGCGGCTCTAGTGGATGCACTAGTAGCACCTTGGACCTTCAAACTAGCTTATGTGTTCCCGCCGTTTCCTCTCATCCCCAGGCTGGTAGCCAGGATCAATCAGGAGAGGGCGTCGGTGATCTTGATAGCTCCTGCGTGGCCACGCAGGACTTGGTATGCAGATCTGGTGAATATGTCATCGGCTCCACCTTGGAAGCTACCTTTGAGACGAGACCTTCTTGTTCAGGGTCCGTTCGAACATCCGAATCTGGTTTCACTCCAGCTGACTGCTTGGAGATTGAACGCTTGATTTTATCGAAGCGAGGGTTCTCAGATTCTGTTATTGATACTCTTGTTCAGGCCAGAAAGCCTGTAACTAGAAAGATTTACCACAAAATTTGGAAAAAATATATCTGTTGGTGTGAATCTAAAGGATTCTCTTGGGACAAGGTTAAGATTCCTAGGATTCTATCCTTCCTTCAAGAAGGATTGGAAAAAGGATTATCTGCAAGTTCCCTGAAGGGACAGATTTCTGCCTTGTCGGTGTTACTTCACAAAAAACTGGCTGCTGTGCCAGATGTTCAAGCCTTTGTTCAGGCTCTGGTTAGAATTAAGCCTGTTTACAAACCTTTGACTCCTCCTTGGAGTCTCAATTTAGTTCTTTCAGTTCTTCAGGGGGTTCCGTTTGAACCCTTGCATTCCGTTGATATTAAGTTATTATCTTGGAAAGTTTTGTTTTTAGTTGCAATTTCTTCTGCTAGAAGAGTTTCAGAATTATCTGCTCTGCAGTGTTCTCCTCCTTATCTGGTGTTCCATGCAGATAAGGTGGTTTTACGTACTAAACCTGGTTTTCTTCCAAAAGTTGTTTCTAACAAAAACATTAACCAGGAGATTATCGTACCTTCTCTGTGTCCGAAACCAGTTTCAAAGAAGGAACGTTTGTTGCACAATTTGGATGTTGTTCGCGCTCTAAAATTCTATTTAGATGCTACAAAGGATTTTAGACAAACATCTTCCTTGTTTGTTGTTTATTCTGGTAAAAGGAGAGGTCAAAAAGCAACTTCTACCTCTCTCTCTTTTTGGATTAAAAGCATCATCAGATTGGCTTACGAGACTGCCGGACGGCAGCCTCCCGAAAGAATCACAGCTCATTCCACTAGGGCTGTGGCTTCCACATGGGCCTTCAAGAACGAGGCTTCTGTTGATCAGATATGTAGGGCAGCGACTTGGTCTTCACTGCACACTTTTACCAAATTTTACAAGTTTGATACTTTTGCTTCTTCTGAGGCTATTTTTGGGAGAAAGGTTTTGCAAGCCGTGGTGCCTTCCATTTAGGTGACCTGATTTGCTCCCTCCCTTCATCCGTGTCCTAAAGCTTTGGTATTGGTTCCCACAAGTAAGGATGACGCCGTGGACCGGACACACCTATGTTGGAGAAAACAGAATTTATGTTTACCTGATAAATTACTTTCTCCAACGGTGTGTCCGGTCCACGGCCCGCCCTGGTTTTTTTAATCAGGTCTGATAATTTATTTTCTTTAACTACAGTCACCACGGTACCATATGGTTTCTCCTATGCAAATATTCCTCCTTAACGTCGGTCGAATGACTGGGGTAGGCGGAGCCTAGGAGGGATCATGTGACCAGCTTTGCTGGGCTCTTTGCCATTTCCTGTTGGGGAAGAGAATATCCCACAAGTAAGGATGACGCCGTGGACCGGACACACCGTTGGAGAAAGTAATTTATCAGGTAAACATAAATTCTGTTTTTCACAATTGCGAAAACACAGCACGCATTAAAGTTTTGCGCATTTGGGATTGCGTAGGTATTACAAGTTGCAAAATAACTTATTTTGCGTGCGCGTTAACCCGTGTAATAAATAATAAAGCCAGATTGCGTGCATGTTAAGGTATTTCCCCATAGAAGACAAATATAAAAAAAAAACTCTAATCTGTTGCGCAAATCCCATGACCTATTTTCCTTGAAAAGTGTACGTAAAAATGTGAATATTTCATATTGCAAGAATGTTTTGTTAACGGAATATATTATATTTATTTCTAAATAAATATTTCTCTATATATGTGATGATTTTTGGACTGATACATCTATTTATAGTGAGATAAGTATATGAATATATAAATGTCTAGATATCTTGAGATCTATATGTGAATATCTCTTTGAAAATCCATCTGAGATATTGTTTAATGTGCATAAAATTGTAATGTGAAATCTTTTCATTATCTCCATAGTCAAACATATCTCTATACATATAAATCCATGTTTCTCTATGTATGTGTATGTATGTCAATGTAAAATGCCTGCATCTGCTTTTTTTTTCTTCTAACACCCGAGTGTTAATATGATTATAACTGTACTTTGTAAAGTATTTTGTGAAACTTTTATGTTGCGGAAAACTGTTAACTACAGCTCGTCAAACTTGGAAAGGATTGTTGCGTAAAAGGCGATTGCGCGTGCACAATCACAGTCAGAGCCGGACTGGAAAATCAGACCGGCCCTGGAAATGTGTATAGACTGGCTCTGCCCGCCCCCTCCAGCCCAGCCACGCCCCCTCCAAGCCAGCCAATTATGCTCTAGCTGGTTTTCCCTTCAACTTATATATATATATATATATATATATATATATAAAAATATAATCTATACATATAATCTATAAATATATTATATAAATATAATATATATATATAATAAAAAATTGTGAGTTACAACCACACAACCTTGTTATCAAGCACAGTGCGATTAAAGTTGATATTATTTATTATATTGTTAATATACATAGGATTTCTGGTAAATAATTTTACCTTTGAGGAGCACTCACAGACTGAAATAGGTCAGTGTGGATCCCACGGCCTGGGCAGCACTCTCTTTGCTGTTTGAGTCTGAGCGCGCAAATCTCCTCCTTGCCTCGACCAGCCTCTTCCCCCTCCCACACACACTGAGTCCAGCCCCATCTCTCATTGCAGGCTAAGAGCTCCCCTGTCCCCTGGGCTGGCCTATCTATGCTGTCAGCAGCTGAGCACTGCCTGTGACTACTGACTGCGGCGGATGAGGCTCAGCTGCGAATGAGTCAGTTACTGTGGCTGTCTGAGCCTGTCCAGGACTGGTCTCTGGTCCAAGGTTTATTCAAGATCTTCAGACTGCTGGGCTCCCAAAGTTCCACTCTGCACTGTCCAAAACTGCAGCCTCTCTCCAGTCATAGCAGGCCCCAGAAGTAGAACTTCTGCTTCCACTCTCAGCAGTCTATACACAACTCACTTACAATTGTATATTAACTAGTTAGGTCAGTCCCTCTTCCAGCCAACCCAGGATATTTATTCGTGGGTAGTGAGATAGTTCCTGGCACCTTGCTGTCTACCAGCTGGCCATACACCTTTAGATTTGAATGCTTATAGGATGGTGAGAACAACTGTCCGCTAACATATCTAAGGTAAGAAAGCATCTATTGTTTGGCTTCCTTTCTGGCATATAATATATTAACTATATACATGATCAAAACCTATGTGAATATGGAATTTTGCAGCGCTATTCAAATAAATGATGATGATATTATATTTTATACATAGTTAACCATTTTTTACACCGGGATTTAATGCAGGATTGTATCTAAAAAATGTATTGCCACTTCATTTTTTTCATATTTTTCAAAAGTAATATGGATTATAACAAATTCTTCTATCTACATATTTAGAAATTTAATTTATTAAAATTAGTAAATGTGGACATTTATATTCCTATGTAAAACCCTTTACACAATGCTCATTAGTTTAGGGAAGTGATAAGTGATTACTGTAAATAAAAATTATTTAACTATATGCTGCGTAAATAATCTTAATGACTCAGCTCTAGGCATTATCTTGAGAAACTTACTATAAATAAATCTGCTTGTTCAATCCCTCTTCTAGCTTGCTTCTGTTGCTGCTGCTGTGAATACACTGTGATCACGTGAACCAAGTAACATCAGCAATTAGGGCTGGAACACATTGTGCACACGTGGGACAATACTATGGAACAATGCATGCGTTTGTATGTGCATGCTCCCCAGAATTAACGTTTAGGCTGCTTTTAGATAGTAGATTGCAGTGAAACAACAGAGAAACGAAAAAGGAAGGTATTTAACAATTTTTTGGATTTATATTGACCAGCGGATCGAATAAATATAAATATTTGTGTTTCATACCCCTTTAATGACTTGTTTATTTTTCATTAGAACATTGCATACTTCAGTAAGATGTATCTACTATCCTTACCTCTAACATATGTAATGCAAGCTACTGATGCTGTTGTATTTTCTTATAGATGGGAAGCAATGAGCATTAAAAGAACCATTAAACACATTAGAATTGCATAAGGGTTAAAACCACCATTACTTCCATTCCCACCGCCCAACCACACTGGAATAAATATTAGACACACAGAACTTGGCAGAAGATCATGAACATGCTCTTGTTTCATTAGTCATGTGTCAAAAGATAATTTTATAAACTTTCTATAATTTAGAAAAAAGGTTGCAGCAACTGATCCCGCAGGCTCTACTACTAAAAAGTCCTTTAAATAATGAGCTGCAAGCTCACCCCGGGCTGAAGTGGACACCACCCAGTGCGAGAACGTACTAATAAGAACAAGCAAGACACTGAACAGGCCATAGGCAGACCAGGAACAACGTAATAAAGGCCTTCAAACTTAAAATACATCAGCTGAAAGGATATAGGATAAATGGGGAGCAAACAAAACGCTGATTCGATATCAAGCTTTGCCATCAACGCTCCCTGTCCTGCTTCCCTAGCCAAGAGCTTGGTCAAATGATTGAATAATGGCCATAATGGTTTGCAGCTGGGTCAATAGAATCATTCACCAAGTGGTCATTGGGATAAGACAGATGCTGTATTAGCTGAAACTTTCCAGTTTTTGTCTTCGAAACCATCCCCAATGTGGAGATTACCAAGTCAGGAAACAGTGACTCACAGTAGGGGCCTGCTATGCGGCCCAAGGAGACTTTCTTATCAAGCTTATCCCTAACAAACCTGTGGGTGTTCATACACCGCTTCCTATGTTCCCATAACAAGGATGTGAAACCCATCTTTAATATCCTACAACAATAGCCTTACTGCATCCCTATCTGAGTCAGAACCCAGCCTGAGGAGATGGGTGCTCTTTTGCCCAGAAGATCCCTTAGTTGGTCCTTTGGGCACTGCACTATCTCTTTCTTGCAGAGTCGATCCTGGGATGAAGACCCCTGCAGTAGACACATGAATGCCAAAAGGAACAACTCGTCTCTCTCTCTTAATGTTGTACTTCCAGCACTCATGCCCCTTTCTCTTGACAGCACCACTTTGTTTATATAGAACCAACTTCTGAGCTGGCAGAGGGGATGGCGATTTCTCAGCACCCAGATGCATATCAGTCACAAGGAAAGACAGCATGGGTTTAGCAGCCATTGTCCGGCAAAACTTCATATCATATGTCCATCCCTACGGCGCCTGTGAATATAATCAATGGCCTCCATATAATTTAATATAGCCAGTGCCTGGTCAGGCCTTGCCTCAACCAACAGCTCAAAGATATTAAAATACTTACCCTCCTTTATCTTCCTAGTTATGTTGCTTTTCGGATGTAAATGAAGGGAATGCACTAAATAAGGGTATGTATCCCCTTGTGCTGCCACCCTAATAGCAGACACCCCAACCCCCATATTATTTGCCTGGGGCTGTGCCAGGAGGAGTCTACACCTAAGGAGGGCCCTACAAAAAGCTCTGCCCCTCCACCACTCTTCCGCAGGTGCACCCCCTACACTTGGCCTAGCTGATTGCTGTGCCTATCCTCACACCAGCTTCTTTAGCATTCTAAAGATACATTTATGCCCCTTACTGATTAAGCCCAGAGAGTCATCACTCACAGAGTTGGAGTCGCTAGATGTATCCACCCACCTGTTGAAAAACCCCAATGTAATATGCGACTCACAAGAGGAAGGACCAAGTTTGGCCGGTGTCACACCACTTGTAGACACCACTGGACGGTCCTCTGAGTTGGGAATACCGTGGTCACAAGCAGGGGGTGACAACAAAGTGAAGCACCACACTCTGCACCCCAGGCAACTAGCCTCCTTAATCAATCAAAAGACCAAGTCCCCCCTAGTTTCATCCAATAACACACCAATGTTGAAGTCCATTTGCCCACCACTACCCGTATCAGGTTGAACCACACTTCTCCAATGCCCCAGACTCACGGTTGATTGATCCTAAACACCATGAACTGCGCACTTTTAAGGCCTCTCCGCTCTGGAGCTGTAACACACTGGACCCCACTCACACTTCTGTATGCATCAAACTGACACCCCCAGACCGGAAGCCAGCGACTGCACGCCAGAAGTGATGCATGGCCAAGTGCCTTGTGGGAGCAAGTCATTGGAAGTAGACCCAGACACACAGTCATCGACCAACGCAACCGTAAAAGGACTGGAGTCAAAGATGCACTGGAGACCACCGGAGGATACACCACAAGAGGGGAGGATGCCTGCACCAATCCTGAAGGCCTGCCGGAAACTGCTGCCACCATGGCCTGGACTAAGGCCGCCACCACCACCATGGCCTTGCCTGATAAAGGTAAGTGAAAATGTTCTTCTATTCCCCTACCCCTATATCATGTGACTGCCATCAGCGAATCACAGACTCATATATGTATACCCTGTGAACATACATAAATAACCATGGCACTTACCTGATAGCAACATATTAGAATGGTACTCTAAAACAGAAATGTTCAGAATGCATATATCAAGGACAAAAATATGTGGTACAATTGTGGTATGTTTCATGAGCAACTGAAGAAGCTGATGTGTTAGGTAAGGACAACAAATCTACACAACTATATTTTCATGTTTCTCTCTCCTCTGAACTTCATGATGCTAGGGCAGTACCCGATTACTCTGAAGATGCATGCTATCTATTAGCATGCAAGCTTTCACACCATTTGCCTTTCTACCCAGTAGGCTCATTCGCTTTTATGATCTTAGAACAATGGGTTGTAAATCAACCATGAGAAAACGTTATTGATAAAGTGAGGACGCACCAGTCTACGGATCAATTCTTTAGCTTTATGGAATCTTTTAATACTGCAGTTGCAAGTTTTAAGTATGTTTAGTGAGATGATTCAATTTAACAGATTCACATTATAAATCAATCTCAATTTTTCTCAAATCTCAACAGGGTAAAAAGGTTTAAATTAAAACAAAAAAGAGGAAAAGATAAGTATTTAATTGCATCCACTGAGCCCCTAAAGCTCATATACACCAACAGTTAAAGGGACATTAAACACCAAATACATTGTATAAGCATAGTATTGTGGTTATTCCCTGCCTCTCTATAGTCAAGGGTGCTGCCATATTGCAATTTAGCCTTCATTGCATTCCATTGCTGATGTGATTGCACATGTGTAGTAACTCTCCTTCAGATACCTGCATTGTAACCTAGGTTCCAATATAGTGGCACCCATAAGTAGAGGGAGGTGCATATAATGTATTTAGTGTTTAATGTTCCTTTAACAGTCTCTCTCTATAGAAGAGTTGTTTGTAATGGCTTTCTCAATAGATGTTTTTCATTGCTTAGCAATCTCAGCCTTCAAAACAAAATAATACAATTAGCAAACAGATTAGGCCTGGGTAAATTTTAGGTGTAACACCATGGTACTTGGTGTACTGAATAGTGAATAGAAGACAACTGATAAATTATAGCAAGGTCCAACTATGAAATAATATCTACCTATCTTTCTTTTATTGATGAGAGTCCACAGAGCCATAACGTGTGGGATAGAATTTCCGATACTTGGTGGAGGCCAAAAACCCCAACACAAGAGCTTTTAACGGCACCTGTTTCCCCACCCTACTCAGTTTGTTCTTTGCCACCCAGGAAGAAAGTGAAGATAGAGGTTGTCCTGAAAATCTGTTTCTGGATTTATTTGGGAGCTCAGACCTATGTGAGACCCATAGCCCCTTGGACATCCATATTTATTGCAAAAGGGGCATAGGAGTACTAGGTTATAGGCACAGTAATTGCCTGTTGGGTTTTCAGTCATAACTACCTGTAGGTGTCACAGGGACATGTCCTTTAGCCTCCTGCTGCAGAACTTAAGGTACCTTCCTGTCAGATCCTCTGCTGTTACCTATACAGCACTGGATAGGTTCTACTGGATATAGCTGCATTTACTTAACTGGTAAACTCAGTGGAGGAGTGTTTGTCTCAGGTAAGTGATTACTAGCACTCACATAGCCTGCAGGCTATTTGTAGATACATACACATAGTATAGCATAGCTTTGAGGACTCAGCCAACCTCCCTGCAGACTGACATTTTTTCTCACAAAACACTTCAAATGTCACGAAGATTCTTCTCTATGAAAACTATGGGACCCCCTATGCCCTCATTTGGCCTCTCAAAAGCTCAATTTTAGAAAAAAAAATGGATTATTAAAAAGTAGGTGTATGGCCTGTTAAGAACCACAAAAGTGCTCAAAATGCTCACCGTTGAGCACTGGAGAATAGTGGTTGCAGTCTCCTCACTCCTGGGACATCAAATTAGTATTTTTTATTAAAACAACTCTGTTTTAAAATAGCGCAGGGATTGCATATGAACTGAGCGACATAAGGGCTGGGCTCCTGGCTGGAAGGGCAAGGGGGAAGGGAGAGGGGGGGGGAAGGAGTTAGGTTAGAAAATAGGGAAGTATAAGATAAGGGACTGAAAAGCAGGAGATAGGAAAGGGGGGTTGGAAAAGGTACATATAGGGGGAACAACAGGAAGTGGCTTTAGTACTAACCTTTTCTGTTTCAGGAACTGCTGGTAGCTGATGCAGAAGAAGTTGCTGAAGATGACGGCCAGAAGCAGGAGAATTCCCAAACGGTTCCTTACAGATGATGAGACGCTCTGGCTCAGAAGAGATTGAAGATCCTGGAAAAAAGGCAGGGAGAGAATCAGAAGGAGCAGGAAACGGTCTTGGAGCAGAAGGCAGCGGTAACCCCCCCTGAGAGAGAGCGGATACAAGAGGGTAACGTGAGTATGAAAGACAGGGCTGAGGCAGAGGAGGGGGCCAATTCCGATGTGAGTATGGGGGAATTGGCGCTATTTAGCAAAACGGACCGGTCCAGCAGTCCTGAGATTCCCTTAGGACAGGGGGGCAGTCCGGCGCACAGGCGGCAGGCAAGGGCTTCTCAAGGGGGCGGCAAGCAGGGCGCGCAGCGGCATAATGGGGGCAGAGAAGAGGAGGGCAATAGTAGGAGTGCAGGCGGCAGTCAGTCCCGGGACAA
Organism: Bombina bombina; assembly: GCF_027579735.1. NCBI lineage: Eukaryota > Metazoa > Chordata > Amphibia > Anura > Bombinatoridae > Bombina > Bombina bombina. Next base: position 931,925,804 of record NC_069499.1, on the reverse strand, counting down.
GATTAGGCTTTGCAGTGAGCGGCCAGGTAGAGGCCCAGTTGCGAGCGCGAGTGTCCGCCATAGGCACGGCAGTATCCCCCCTTCCTCCCCCTCCCCCTCTTCTTCCCCAGTCAGTGAGCGCGATATGACGTCAGCACGAAGGGGGGGGGCGGGGGCCGCACAGAGCGCCAGTGATGATTACGAGGCATGAGGGGTGGCAAGGAGAAGGCGGCAGGCGCCGTAAAGTGTAAGGAAGCACAGGATACCAAGCGGGGACCCGGCGGTCCAGGCTCACACACATTCAAGTCAGGGGAGGAGTGGGAAGGCCAGGACAGAGCTAGAGCAGGGGGTAAAGAAAAGAAAAATTACTGTGAAGTGTACAGAAGAGGAGCGAATAGCAGCAGGGCAGCAAAAAGGGTCAGGTTAGAGGAGAATAGTGTTGAGCGCCCCAGGATGATTAGGGATACGGAGGGGTATACATATGTGAGGGTAGAGGATGAAGGGGAGGACGAAAGGAGCACTAGAGATACAGAGAATGGGGGGCGCAGCAGTAAGAGGGCAGGTCACAAGTCTGTGAGACAGGTTCAAGGAAAAGGGGGGGATGGTACTAATGTAAATGTGAATATGTTGCAGAAGAGAGACAAAGCGAGTAAAGTAAGCAATGGAGCAGGTGACAAGGAGGGCGAAAAGAGCACGACAGCGCCACAGGGAATGGTGGCAGCAGACAAGGAAGGACAAGACGGCCATCGCGTGAACCAGAAGAAACACGGTAAGCAAATGTACTATAGTGACAGTAGTGAATCGTCGTCAGATAGTTCCACGGATGATGACTTTGAGGATGATAAACGTAATGGGAGGGGGCATAGAAAGATTTTGAAAATTGTAAGAAAATTATATGCTAAGCAAGAAAAAAATAAGGTGGTGAAGGAGGGGTATGAGGACGGGGATAGCAGTGATAATGCAGTGAATTTAGATGATGAAGTAGCAGCGACCAAGCTCTTACCCCTTCCCACACATTTAAAAGCGAAGGTTGTTAGGAAAGCACAGAGAGGACGGTATGTGGATGTGTTTGAAATGACTAGGGAAGCTTTGGCGGCCAAATCTAATGAAGGAAGGGGGAGAAAGGCGAAGCAGACATTTCCAGAATGGGTGAAAGGGATGGTCATATATGCAGAATGTTTTTTAACAGCTAATCCAGATAAGGTGAAAGGGGTGCTGAGATACATACATTTAATAGCGGAATGCTACACCACATACTGGGGTTTTGCATGGAAGGACTATGATAGGGAATTTAGGAAAGGAAATATACAATTGGGAGGTAAAGGTAGGAAGGATTTCGGGGTCAAAATACTAGATACGTGGACGAGGTTGATGAAGGTCCCTGAGGGGCAAGGCAGGCCCATAGGGCAAGGGAAAACATTCAGAGCAGAGACAAAGGAATGTTGGGCGTTTAATGACAAAAGGTGCGACAGGGGGAATTCATGTAAATATAAGCACACATGTAGGCATTGTGGGGGAGCGCACCCAGGAGTGGATTGTAGGAGGGGTAATGCCAATAACAATAACAAATTGTCCTTTCGAGGGCACGGCGGAAACGGTAGCGGGGGAGGAATGGCGGGAAATGGCCAAAACACCGCTGAGGGTAGATAGGATTTTTGGAGAATTAGCAGGGTACCCGCCAAAAGAGGAAAGGATTTTGTTAATAAAAGGTTTGCGTGAAGGTTTTGTGGTCCCAGTTAAAACAGAAGTTAAAGGGGCCACGCAGGCGAGAAATTTAAAATCTGCAGCAGAATTTCCAGGAGTGCTAGCGGAGAAATTGAGGAAGGAGGTTAAATTGGGGAGAATGGCAGTGCCATTTAAGGAGAAGCCGTGTGCTGACTTGATTGTGTCCCTCCTGGGAGTAGTTCCCAAGAAAGAGAAGGGTAAGTACAGGATGATACAGCACCTGTCCTACCCCAGGGGGAATTCAGTCAACGACGCAATTGACAAATTAGATTCTTCAGTGCAATATCAATCATTTGATAGTGCGGTAGGGATAGTGAAACGGCTAGGAAAAGGGGCGTTGATGGCAAAGATAGATGTGGAATCCACTTTTCGATTATTACCTTTGAACCCGGGTAGTTTTAATTTAATGGGTTGTAAGTTTGATGGTGATTATTACATAGATAAGTGTTTGCCCATGGGGTGTTCGGTTTCTTGTTCAGTTTTTGAAAAGTTTAGTTCATTTTTACATTGGTTGTTTACAGAAAAAACAGGATGTGAGAGTATGTCTCACTATTTAGACGATTTTTTGGTGGTAGGCAAGAAAGGAACAGAGGAATGTAGAATTTGGAAGGAAGAGCTGGAGGCCATGTTCAATCAATTGGGGGTGCCAGTAGCAGCGGAAAAGTCGGAGGGGCCGGGTACGCGGCTGGTTTTCTTGGGTATCATGATAGATTTCGCAAAGGAACAATGCGAGCTCCCAGCAGATAAGATTGAGAAGGCGAGACATATGATAAAAATGATGTTGGAAAGGAAGAAAGTGGCGTTGAGAGAGATGCAGAGATTGCTGGGGGTTTTAAATTTTGCATGCCGGGTAATTCCGGTGGGTAGATTATTTAAAAGAAGGTTAGAAATGGGAACAAAAGGGGCAAAGCTGCCAGAGCATATGGTGCGCGTGAATAGGGAAATGAAGGAAGACCTCAGAGTGTGGGAGGCATTTCTAGACGAATTTAATGGTATCAGGATATGGGAGGAGGCAAGGTCAGTGGAAGAATTGGAGTTGTTCACGGATGCGGCAGGCAGCGCAGGGTTTGGAGCGTATTTGCAGGGTACATGGAGCGCAGGCGAATGGCCTGCAGATTGGAAGGAGAAAGGGTGGGTGAAGAACATGACTTTACTAGAGTTATTTCCCATTATAGTGGCAATTGAGCTATGGGGCCATGTATTAGAGAACAAAAGAATCATCTGTTGGTCAGATAATATGGCAGTAGTCATAATAATAATAATTTGTCGTCATCATCTAACCCGGTTATTAAGTACTTGAGATATTTCGTATTGAAGTGCCTTAGGCACAATATTTGTTTCAAAGAACAGCATATACCAGGGTACAGGAATATTGTAGCGGATGCATTGTCAAGATTTAAATGGGAAATATTTAGGAAGGTGGCTCCAAGGGCGAGGAAGGAAGGTGAACCCTGCCCTGTTTTTCTTTGGCAGATTGGCAGCAAATAGACGGAATCAGGGAGATGGTAGAGAAGTCCGTGGCGCCAAAAACGTGGGCCGTATACAAGAAGTATTGGGAACGGTGGCGCGAATTTAACAAGATGATAGGGCGCGAGGAAGAAACGGTTTTTCTAGAATGGCTATGGGTATTGAAGCAAGGAGGTGTGAAGAAAGGGCAGTTGGGCACAGTACTGGTGGGGGTGTCGTATTTTTCGCAGTTATACGGGAAAAAAGGATGTAACTAAGAGATTTGTAGTGAGGAAGGTATTCAAAGGATGGGGCGTAGGAGAGAAGAAGCAAGGCGATAGAAGGGAGCCGATAACGGAAGATAGGCTGGCAGAAATGTTAACAGTACTTAACAAAGTATGTTTCAATGAAGATGAGGCATTGGTATTCCGGGTGGCTTTCTCCTTGGCGTTCCATGGAGCATTGCGCATAGGGGAGTTGCTGGCGAGGAATAGGAAAGACGTGGGCGGTGGTATAAGACGAGAAGACGTGAAATGGGGTGCGCGCGCCGTGCTAGTTTTGATTAGGAAATCAAAAACAGATACGGAAGGAAAAGGGGTATGGGTGTCAATGGGGAAGACAGGGGGCGAGACTTGCCCGGTGTCTGCAGTAAGGGATTATGAGTTAACAGCAAGGGCAGAGGGCCCGCAATTTGTTAGGCATAGGGACGGAACCGGAGTCACGGTTTTTCAGTTCCGAAAGGTTTTGGAAAGAACGGTGGATAGACTGGGTTGGTCAGGGGCATACTACGCGCCGCACTCATTTAGAATAGGGGCAGCTACCAGCGCAGCATCCAGGGGATGGTCAATTGAGCAGATTAAAAAAATGGGACGGTGGAAATCAGCAGCATAGAAGTCCTAAATCAGGCCAAAAGGGGGGATTTGATTGCGATTGGGGATGCAAAATCAGGTCCAGTGATGAGCCAACCGAAATGAATTTAATTTTTCCAATTTTTCTTTGTTATCTGTTACAGGAAGAGCGCTAAGGATATGGGTTGTAGGGCATTCATACGTGTACTGGGCGCAAGTTAGGGCTGCGACATTGGCGAAAGGGATACACCGAAGCCAGTGTTAGGTGGATAGGAAAGAGAGGAATGAGGTGGGAAGAGTTGGTAAGCACCATACAGCAGGCAAGGCAGAGATGGGGGCGCCCAGACGTAATGATTATACATTTAGGAGGGAATGATATTGGAGCATACCCTCTGAGGGAGCTGGAAGAAAGTATAAAAAGCGTAATGGGGTGGTTGGCAATAACATGGCAAAGAGTAAAGATAGTATGGTCAAACATAATATCAAGGTTGGTTTGGAGGAACACTTACACGCAGAGAGCAGGCTATAGAGCAAGGAGGAAGATTAATTTGGTAGCGGCAAAAGCAGTCAGGGGGATAGGTGGATCAGTTCTGGAGCACCCATTGTTGGCGGCAAAAAGGGAAGAGATATTCAGGCACGACGGAGTTCACCTGAACGAGGCGGGTAACGACCAGTTTTTGGAGGACATCAGAAGAATGTTGGTGGAAATGATCAAGGTAAGGAAAGGTCACGAGAAAGGCTAAATGGTGTTTGGCAGAAAGAATATTTCTTTGTTGGCGGTGAAATCGGGATCTGGCACGTAGGCAGGGCTTGCGAGGGGCGGAGGGGATCCTGTAGCATACCCAGTCTAAGTCGTGATTCGGTGGTCTAGCTAATGGCTGATATATGCTGCAGGTTCGCTCCTCCCCTTCTGCTCTGCCACAGGGGGGGGTTGTGGTCCCCCCCCGACACGTGGGATCCAAGTTCAGGTTATGCAAATGCTGACGCATTTTTGAGTGTTATGTTGATTAAGGGTATGTTATTACCCAGGGTATGTTATTACCCAGGGTATGTTATTACCCAGTGAGAAATTTTTAATTTAAATTAAATTATTAAATGTGACCTTTCCATATTTAGCCAAACTCCTGTGTTGCGTCATTATTTCAGGTTGCCAGAATGGCAGAGGTGGTAATAGATGGGGGTGTTCAAAAGGTGTGTCATTTGAGTGGAAAGTATATGGAAGCTAAATGGAGCCTCTAAGACCTTAAAAATAGCGCAGGGATTGCATATGAACGGAGCGACATAAGGGCTGGGCTCCTGGCTGGAAGGGCAAGGGGGAAGGGAGAGGGGGGGGAGGAGTTAGGTTAGAAAATAGGGAAGTATAAGATAAGAAGGAGAGGAGGGACTGAAAAGCAGGAGATAGGAAAGGGGGGTTGGAAAAGGTACATATAGGGGGAACAACAGGAAGTGGCTTTAGTACTAACCTTTTTTGTTTCCCTCCCACCCTCCCCAGATTCAAGAGAGCAGTAAAGACAACTACGCGGAGAGGTCACAACCGGAGATATCGAGAGAAATTGGCATGGTTAGGGGCACGATGTCAGCTACTTAGTTGTATCGCAGTAAGACCGCCTGTGCCCCCTAATAAAGGGAATCGGGAGAGCTGCAGCTGGAGGCTAGCAGGTGACTCGAGCGGTCTAAGCTAGCCGAAAGCGTTAAGATAAGCAAGCAGCCATATAAGAGAAAAGTTGATAAGTTGTTGCGGTGAAATCGGGATCTGGCACGTAGGCAGAGCTTGCGAGGGGCGGAGGGGATCCTGTAGCATACCCAGTCTAAGTCGTGATTCGGTGGTCTAGCTAATGGCTGGTATATGCTGCAGGTTCGCTCCTCCCCTTCTGCTCTGCCACAGGGGGGGGTTGTGGTCCCCCCCCCGACACGTGGGATCCAAGTTCAGGTTATGCAAATGCTGACGCATTTTTGAGTGTTATGTTGATTAAGGGTATGTTATTACCCAGGGTATGTTATTACCCAGGGTATGTTATTACCCAGTGAGAAATTTTGAATTTAAATTAAATTATTAAATGTGACCTTTCCATATTTAGCCAAACTCCTGTGTTGCGTCATTATTTCAGGTTGCCAGAATGGCAGAGGTGGTAATAGATGGGGGTGTTCAAAAGGTGTGTCATTTGAGTGGAAAGTATATGGAAGCTAAATGGAGCCTCTAAGACCTTAAAAATAGCGCAGGGATTGCATATGAACGGAGCGACATAAGGGCTGGGCTCCTGGCTGGAAGGGCAAGGGGGAAGGGAGAGGGGGGGGAGGAGTTAGGTTAGAAAATAGGGAAGTATAAGATAAGAAGGAGAGGAGGGACTGAAAAGCAGGAGATAGGAAAGGGGGGTTGGAAAAGGTACATATAGGGGGAAATACAGGAAGTGGCTTTAGTACTAACCTTTTTTGTTTCCCTCCCACCCTCCCCAGATTCAAGAGAGCCGTAAAGACAACTACGCGGAGAGGTCACAACCGGAGATATCGAGAGAAATTGGCATGGTTAGGGGCATGATGTCAGCTACTTAGTTGTATCGCAGTAAGACCGCCTGTGCCCCCTAATAAAGGGAATCGGGAGAGCTGCAGCTGGAGGCTAGCGGGTGACTCGAGCGGTCTAAGCTAGCCGAAAGCGTTAAGATAAGCAAGCAGCCATATAAGAGAAAAGTTGATAAGTTGTTGCGGTGAAATCGGGATCTGGCACGTAGGCAGGGCTTGCGAGGGGCGGAGGGGATCCTGTAGCATACCCAATCTAAGTCGGGATTCGGTGGTCTAGCTAATGGCTGGTATATGCTGCAGGCTCGCTCCTCCCCTTCTGCTCTGCCACAGGGGGGGTTTGTGGTCCCCCCCCCGACACGTGGGATCCAAGTTCAGGTTATGCAAATGCTGACGCATTTTTGAGTGTTATGTTGATTAAGGGTATGTTATTACCCAGGGTATGTTATTATCCAGGGTATGTTATTACCCAGTGAGAAATTTTGAATTTAAATTAAATTATTAAATGTGACCTTTCCATATTTAGCCAAACTCCTGTGTTGCGTCATTATTTCAGGTTGCCAGAATGGCAGAGGTGGTAATAGATGGGGGTGTTCAAAAAGGTGTGTAATTTGAGTGGAAAGTATATGGAAGCTAAATGGAGCCTCTAAGACCTTATAACTTTTTCAATGGCAAAGCATTACTGGAAGGGGGCAGGCCATTTTTCCCACCATCCATTCTTGGCGCTCTTTCTCCTGTCTGCCTCTGCACAGAAGCTGCTTATGTAACTCTGTTCTATTTTTTTGCAGTTTTAATCATTCCTTTTGTCCCTGGTGGGGGTGATTAACCCATAACAAGAGCTATTGAGGGGGTAAGGGTGTTGTAAAGGGACTTTTTTTTAGAAACTCCCTGTTTCCTTCAATTTTCCCATGTTTTTTCTGAGTCTGGGGTATTCTGTTTAATAGTAGAGGTTGATTTTCAACTGTAGTGTAATTGTATTGTATCATTTTACGTCTGCAGTCTTTGCAGCTGCTAACAGTACTTATGGAATCTGACATGTCTGTCCCCACATTAATCAAGTCAGACTCGTCTGAGGGGAGATCCACTGATCCTTACTCCACTCAATACTCATGCGCACTTTGCAAAACTGTTCCAGTATCTCAGGTTAATCAGCTATGCAATAGTTGTTTATCTCAGGTTATGCATGTTCCTCAGCAAACAGCAGTTGTTCCCACTAACAGTGTGTGTCCTGACTCTTCCAAGACCAAGTAAGCGTAGGCACAAGTGTGTGGAAACTGCTACTACTTCTAACACAAATATTTCAGTTTTTAATTCTGAGTGTCAGATACCACAAACTGTCCAGGATTCCGGTTCAGATAACTCAGAGTCTAGTTCAGAAGGAGAAGTGTCCTCTGAGGATAAGGAGCCGGTACCTGCTTCTGACGCAGACTTCTCTTTCAGATTCAAGGGGGATCGATCCACTTTGCTGCATGAGGTACTTAAAACTCTGGGTTTATCCAATGATAAGTCTGCTGAAGATAAACCTGTTAACCAGTTAAGTGTAATTTCTAAGGCTCCTCCAAACCCCCCTGAGGTTTTTCAGGTCCCTAACTTAGTCTCTGACATCACTGCAAAAGAATAGAAAAAAATGGTATTCCTTTTATCCATTCTAACAGGTTCAAAATTATGTATCCTATTCCTGTGCAGAATATGGATGTTTGGGAATCTATTGTAGTAATAGGAACAGAGATAAACACCTTATCCTATGTTTATGAGCGCTCTAACCAAAAAGCCCTAATAAGACCAGCAGATTTGTATATATACACACGCATACATCTATCTTTAAAAAAAAAGAAAACAAATTATTAACACCTAGATTAAAAAATTGCCATTTCAGCGTTAAAACAGCAACGCAGCCATTACAAATCTTGGCGTTATAGCTGTGCCGCAAGCATTTTAGCCTGTAACGCAATGTCAGTCCCGCACTCATGGGATTTCCATAGCGCTGCCATTACAAGTTTTGCGGTGAGGCTAAAAAGCTTGTGTTACAGCCTATACCGACACGATCCGTTTCACAATCTGAGACCAGTAGTTATGAGTTTTACGCAACAAAACTGTTACACAAAACTCATAACTAAACTGTTACAAAGTACACTAACACCCATAAACTACCTATTAACCCTTAGACCGAGGCCCTCCCGCATTGCAAACACCATTTTAAAGTTATTAACCCCTAATCTACCGCTCCCAACATCGCCGCCACTAATAAAATTTGTTAACCCCTATTCCGCCTCTCCCCGACATCGTCGCCACTATACTAAAGTTATTAACCCCTATTCCCATGCACTCCAACATTGCCCACACTATAATAAAGATATTAACCCCTAAACCTCTGGCCTCCCACATCACTACCACTAAAAAAAAAACTATCAACCCCTAAACCGCATCACTACCACTAAATAAACCTATTAACCTATTAACCTCTAAACCGCCAGCCCCCCACATAACCAAAAACTAAATTAAACTATTAACTCCTAAACCTAACAACCCCCTAACTTTAAATTAAAATTACAATATCCCTATCTTAAAATAAATAAAAACTTACCTGGGAAATTAAAAAAAAATGTAAACTATAAATTAAACTAACATTACTATTATACTAAAATTAAAATAACTACAAATTAAATCAATTAAATTACACATTAAAAAAACCTAACCCTACTAAATAAAATTAAATCTACAATTCCAAAAAATAAAAATACTAAACTACAAAAAAATAGCAAACACTAAATTACGAAAAATAACAAACAAAACTATCCAAAATAAAAACAATTACACCTAATCTAATAGCCCTATAAAAATAAAAAAGCCCCACCCAAAATAACAAAAACCCTAGCCTACAATAAACTACCAATAGCCCTTAAAAGGACCTTTTATAGGGCATTGCACTAAAGAAATCAGCTCTTTTCCCTGAAAAAAAATACAAAGACCCCCCAAAAGTAAAACCCACTACCCAACCAACCCCCCAAAATAAAAAACCTAACTAACAAAAACCTAAGCGACCCATTGCTCTGAAAAGTGCATTTGTATGGGCATTGGCCTTAAAAGGGCATTCAGCTCTTTTTCATTGCCCTTAAAAGGGCATTTAGCTCTTTTAAGAAAGCTCAAAACCCTAATCTAAAAAAAAAAAAAACACCCCCAAAAAATTAAAAAAAACCTAACACTAACCCCGACGATCCACTTACAGCTTTTGAAGTCCGGACATCCAGGCGGCGAGGTCTTCATCCATCCAGGCGGCGTCTTCTAACTTAATCCAGGCGGCATCTTCTATCTTCATCCCGGAGGCAGGGAGCGGCTCCATCCTGAAGACATCCGGCGCCGAGCATCCTCTTCATACGGTCACCGACGTATACTGAATCTTCAATTCAAGGGAGCTTTTTCAAAATGGTGTCCCTTGCATTCCTATTGGCTGATTTTATTTTGGAAATTCAAATCAGCCAATAGGATGAGAGCTACTGAAAACCTATTGACTTTTTTAAATCAGCCAATAGGATGAGAGCTACTGAAATTTAAGCATATGTATAAGCATATACATATATATTTACAAACTGCTGCCATCGCTGCGCTACTTACCCCCTGCGCTTGAGCCTATGGAAGACAATATGGTCTCCAGAACTGTACACAGTATTCCAGATGTGGCCTAACTAATGATCTGTAAAGTAGAATAAGAACCTTGCTATTTCTGCTACTAATACCTCTCCCAATGCAACCAAGTATTCAACTGGCCTTACTGGCTGCACTGCTTTAGTTACAGTCACCAATGTACCACTGAGACTATAACTGCCCTTTTTTTGGATCCTATATGCATAATTTTGCTCTTGGTTATATTAAATTTCAGATCCCATTTATTTGCCCAGTCCTCCAGTTTTTTAATATCACTGTTCATTTGATCAACCACTCCTGGAACATCAATAAACAGTGATATTAAAAAAACTATATATAAATATATATATATATATATATATATATATATATAGGAATATTATTCATAGAACATATTCACTTATGTGAAGAACTTTGGAATGTGAAATATTTACAGTAAATATACAGTATAACACTTTTTTAAATATGAATATTGCAATATGTTTTTGCATGTTTTCATCTACTTAACTGTAAAGAGCTCCAATGCACTTATATATATGCCTATATATGTGTACATATGTATTTATGTGTTTATATGTCTGTAAATACACATATACTGTAAATACATATGTACACATATATAAACATATACATACATCATGCATACACATATTTAGACATATATATATATATATATATATATATATATATATATATATATATATATATATATATAAAATTGAACAAGAAAGGCACTCTCCGTATTTAAACACCAAACTTTTTACTTTAGGTGAACGTTTTCGGGGTTACCCCGGAGGCTGTGTTTGAGTAGAGAGTGTGGGATCCATCTGGAATACTATATATATATATATATATATATATATATATATATATATATATATATATATATATGTATCTCAATGTTAAAGAAGCATTTTGCCTGCTTTTTTTCTAACACCTGAGTTCTTATAACTTTTTGTGCAATATTTTTTTTAATAATTTTCATTAGATGGTGTTATGAGTATAACTATACTTTGTATTGTAATATATTTTTGATGCGTTTTGTGTCACTTTTTTGTTTTGCAAAAAAAGTTAACCAGAGCTCTGAGGACGCAGTAATCATTCTAGCGTAAATCGCTATTGCAGTAAAGTGATCGCATTTACTTTCAACTTGTAATACGAGCAGAAAACCTGATGCATGCAAACAGCCTGCATTCTACAAGTACGCCACCCCTAATCTAAGTTATATTACACTGTTTATGGTTTACAGATCCTACTTCGAAATATTAGATCAATTTACAGCCAGCATTATAGCTGCTGGATCATTACTATGTATTAAAAGATGAATCTTTATTTTACATTAAAGATTTACTAGAAGAAGTGTGTACATCATAACTATTGGTTATTACTGACTTACCTTCCGGTAGTGTTGCCATATTGGGGGGTAGTTATCAACGTGTCAACTTTCCTGCCTTCGCCGGCCCAATACGCCCGCCTAAGCTCGCCTACCTTCGCCGCCGCAGACCTGAAAAAATTTGCCAAAGTTATCAATAAATCTGTCAAAAAGCTGCGCACCAAGTACGGGGCGATGAGCAGCGGATTGTGAGAGTTATCACTCATCCGATCTCGCTGCTCTTCGGCTTTTTTACAGCTTTAGTGCTAGCCTGTCACTAAGCACCCACACTAACTACACTGTTCTTACCGCTATACCGGTGCCCCCGGAGCCCCCCGCAACTAAATAAAGTTAGTAACCCCTAAACCGCCGCTCCTAGACCCTGCCGCAACTCTTATAAATGTATTAACCCCTAAACCGCCGTTCCCGGACACCACCGCAACCTACATTATACCTAGTAACCCCTATCCTGCCCCCCCCATACCGCCGCCCTCTATAATAAAGTTATTAACCCCTATCCTGCCGATCCCGGACCCCGCCGCAACTAAATAAATAGTTTAACCCCGAAACCGCCGTTCCCGGACACCGCCGCAACCTACATTATACCTAGTAACCCCTATCCTGCCCCCCCTATACCGCCGCCCTCTATAATAAAGTTATTAACCCCTATCCTGCGGATCCCACACCTCGCCGCAACTAAATAGTTTAACCCCTAAACCGCCGCTCCCGGACCCCGCTGCAACCTATATTAAACTTATTAACCCCTAATATGCCCCCCCTACACCTATAATATATTTATTAACCCCTATCCTGCCCCCCCTACTCCGCCGCCACTGTAATAAAATTATTAACCCCTAAACCTAAGTCTAACCCTAACCCTAACACCCCCCTAACTTAAATATTAATTAAATACATCTAAATAATATTTCTATTATTAACTAAATTAATCCTATTTAAAAATAAATACTTACCTTTAAAATAAACCCTAAGATAGCTACAATATAAATAATAATTATATTGTAGCTATCTTAGGATTTATTTTTATTTTACAGGCAAATTTCAATTTATTTTAACTAGGTACAATAGCTATTAAATATTTATTAACTATTTAATAGCTTACCTAGCTAAAATAAACTGAAATTTACCTGTAAAATAAATCCTAACCTAAGTTACAATTACACCTAACACTACACTATACTTTATTTCATTGTATTTATTTGTAAATTATTTCTATTTAAAATAAATACTTACCTGTAAAATAAACCCTAACGGCTAGATTTAGAGTTTTGTCGGTAACGACCCGCGTAGCTAACGCTGGCTTTTTTCTGGCCGCACCTTTTAAATACCTCTGGTATTGAGAGTTCACAGAATGGCTGCGTTAGGCTCCAAAAAGGGAGCGTACAGGCATATTTACCGCCACTGCAACTCTCGATACCAGAGTTGCTTGATGGAATCAGCCAATCAGAATCAAGTTCAATCCGATTGGCTGATCCGATCACCCAATCAGATTGAGCTCGCATTCTATTGGCTGTTCCGATCAGCCAATAGAATGCGAGCTCAATCTGATTGGCTGATCGGATCAGCCAATCGGATTGAACTTGATTCTGATTGGCTGATTCCATCAGCCAATCAGAATTTTCCTACCTTAATTCCGATTGGCTGATAGAATCCTATCAGCCAATCGGAATTGAAGGGACGCCATCTTGGATGACGTCCCTTAAAGGAGCCTTCATTCGTCGGTAGTCCGTCGGGAAAGAAGGATGTTCTGCGTCGGCGGGATGAAGATGGATCCTGAAGAAAGAAGATGGAAGACCCCGCTTGGAAGATGACATCGCCCGGATGGAAGACTTCTTCAGCGGCGCTTGGAAGATGACATCGCCCGGATGGAAGACTTCTTCAGCGCCGCCTGGAGGATCACTTCATTGGATGGAAGACTTCTTCAGCGCCCCTTGGAGGATCACTTCTGCCACTCCGTATCTCCTCTTCGGTTCCATCGGTGGCTCGGCTGAGTGAAGACGACTCAAGGTAGGATGATCTTCAGGGGGGTAGTGTTAGGTTTTTTTAAGGGGGGTTTGGGTTAGATTAGGGGTATGTGGGTGGTATGTTTTAATGTTGGGGGGGTTGTATTTTTCTTTTACAGGCAAAAGAGCAGTTTTCTTTGGGGCATGCCCCACAAAAGGCCCTAATAGAATGCGAGCTCAATCTGATTGGCTGATCGGATCAGCCAATCGGATTGAACTTGATTCTGATTGGCTGATTCCATCAGCCAATCAGAATTTTCCTACCTTAATTCCGATTGGCTGATAGAATCCTATCAGCCAATCGGAATTCGAGGGACGCCATCTTGGATGACGTCCCTTAAAGGAGCCTTCATTCGTCGGTAGTCCGTCGGGCCAGCAGGATGTTCCGCGTCGGAGGTCTGCAAGATGAACATGGATCCGGAAGAAAGAAGATTGAAGATGCCGTTGATAGAAGACTTCAGCCGGATCATGGACCTCTTCAGCTCCCGCTTGGATGAAGACTTCAGCCGGATCATGGACATCTTCAGCCCCCCGCTTGGGCTTGGATCAAGACATCGGAGGAGCTCTTCTGGATCGATAGGTGAACCTGGTATGGTGAAGATAAGGTAGGAAGATCTTCAGGGGCTTAGTGTTAGGTTTATTTAAGGGGGGTTTGGGTTAGATTAGGGGTATGTGGGTGGTGGGTTGTAATGTTGGGGGGGGTATTGTATGTGTTTTTTTTACAGGGAAAAGAGCTGAATTCTTTGGGGCATGCCCCGCAAAGGGCCCTGTTCAGGGCTGGTAAGGTAAAAGAGCTTTGAACTTTAGTAATTTAGAATAGGGTAGGGCATTTTTTTTATTTTGGGGGTCTTTGTTATTTTATTAGGGGGCTTAGAGTAGGTGTAATTAGTTTAAAATTGTTGTAATATTTTTCTGATGTTTGTAAATATTTTTTTATTTTTTGTAACTTAGTTCTTTTTTATTTTTTGTACTTTAGTTAGTTTATTTCATTGTATTTATTTGCAGATATTGTATTTAATTAATTTATTGATAGTGTAGTGTTAGGTTTAATTGTAGGTAATTGTAGGTATTTTATTTAATTAATTTATTGATAGTGTAGTGTTAGGTTTAATTGTTACTTAGGTTATTACAGGTAATTTTGTAATTATTTTAACTATTTTAGCTATTAAATAGTTCTTAACTATTTAATAGCTATTGTACCTGGTTAAAATAAATACAAAGTTGCCTGTAAAATAAATATTAATCCTAAAATAGCTATAATATAATTATATTTTATGTTGTAGCTATATTAGGGTTTATTTTACAGGTAAGTATTTAGATTTAAATAGGAATAATTTATTTAATAAGAGTTAATTTATTTCGTTAGAATAAAATTATATTTAACTTAGGGGGGGTGTTAGGGTTAGGGTTAAAATTAGCTTTAGGGGTTAAAAAATTTATTAGAGTAGCGGTGAGCTCTGATCGGCAGATTAGGGGTTAATACTTGAAGTTAGGTGTCGGCGATGTTAGGGAGGGCAGATTAGGGGTTAATACTATTTATTATAGGGTTATTGAGGCGGGAGTGAGGCGGATTAGGGGTTAATAACTTTATTATAGTAGAGGTGCGGTCCGCTCAGCAGATTAGGGGTTAATAAGTGTAGGCAGGTGGAGGCGACGTTGAGGGGGGCAGATTAGGGGTTAATAAATATAATATAGGGGTCGGCGGTGTTAGGGGCAGCAGATTAGGGGTACATAGCTATAATGTAGCTGGCGGCGGCGTGCGTACGGCAGATTAGGGGTTAATAATAATATGCAGGGGTCGGCGATAGCGGGGGCGTCAGATTAGGGGTTAATAAATATAATATAGGGGTCGGCGGTGTTAGGGGCAGCAGATTAGGGGTACATAAGTATAACGTAGGTGGCGGTCGGCAGATTAGGGGTTAAAAAATTTTATTAGAGTGGCGGCGATGTGGGGGGGCCTCGGTTTAGGGGTACATAGGTAGTTTATGGGTGTTAGTGTACTTTAGAGCACAGTAGTTAAGAGCTTTATGAACAGGCGTTAGCCCAGAAAGCTCTTAACTACTGACTTTTTTCTGCGGCTGGAGTTTTGTCGTTAGAATTCTAACGCTCACTTCAGCCAAGACTCTAAATACCGGAGTTAGAAAGATCCCATTGAAAAGATAGGATACGCAATTGACGTAAGGGGATCTGCGGTATGGAAAAGTCGCGGCTGGAAAGTGAGCGTTAGACCCTTTCCTGACTGACTCCAAATACCGGCGGTAGCCTAAAACCAGCGTTAGGAGCCTCTAACGCTGGTTTTCACGGCTACCGCCAAACTCTAAATCTAGGCCCATGATAGCTACAATGTAATTAATAATTACATTGTAGCTATTTTAGGATTTATATTTATTTTACAGGTAACTTTGTATTTATTTTAGCTAGTTAGAATAGTTATTAAATAGTTATTAACTATTTAATAACTACCTAGCTAAAAGAAATACAAAATTACCTGTAAAATAAATCCTAAACTAAGTTACAATTAAACCTAACACTACACTATCATTAAATTAATTATATAAATTACCTACAAATAACTACAATTAAATACAATTACATAAACTAACTAAAGTACAAAAAATAAAAAAAGCTAAGTTACAAAAAATAAAAAAAATAAGTTACAAACATTTAAAAAATATTACAACAATTTTAAGCTAATTACACCTAATCTAAGCCCCCTAATAAAATAACAAAGCCCCCCAAAATAAAAAAAAATTCCCTACCCTATTATACATTAAAAAAGTTCAAAGCTC
This sequence comes from Bombina bombina, assembly GCF_027579735.1. Lineage (NCBI taxonomy): Eukaryota > Metazoa > Chordata > Amphibia > Anura > Bombinatoridae > Bombina > Bombina bombina. The sequence goes on along the minus strand of NC_069499.1, from coordinate 931,909,468 downwards.
TTTTACCTTACCAGCCCTTAAAAGGGCCTTTTGTGGGGCATGCCCCAAAGAAAACTGCTCTTTTGCCTGTAAAAGAAAAATACAACCCCCCCAACATTAAAACCTACCACCCACATACCCCTAATCTAACCCAAACCCCCCTTAAAAAAACCTAACACTACCCCCCTGTAGATCACCCTACCTTGAGTCGTCTTCACTCAGCCGAGCCACCGATGGAACCGAAGAGGAGATCTGGAGCGGCAGAAGTGATCCTCCAAGGGGCGCTGAAGAAGTCTTCCATCCGATGAAGTGATCCTCCAGGCGGCGCTGAAGAAGTCTTCCATCCGGGCGATGTCATCTTCCAAGCGGCGCTGAAGAAGTCTTCCATCCGGGCGATGTCATCTTCCAAGCGGGGTCTTCAATCTTCTTTCTTCAGGATCCATCTTCATCCCGCCGACGCGGAACATCCTTCTTTCCAGACGGACTACCGACGAATGAAGGCTCCTTTAAGGGACGTCATCCAAGATGGCGTCCCTTCAATTCCGATTGGCTGATAGGATTCTATCAGCCAATCGGAATTAAGGTAGGAAAAATCTGATTGGCTGATTGAATCAGCCAATCAGATTGAGCTCACATTCTATTGGCTGATTGGAACAGCCAATAGAATGCGAGCTCAATCTGATTGGCTGATTGGATCAGCCAATCGGATTGAACTTCAATCTGATTGGCTGATTCAATCAGCCAATCAGATTTTTCCTACCTTAATTCCGATTGGCTGATAGAATCCTATCAGCCAATCCGAATTGAAGGGACGCCATCTTGGATGACGTCCCTTAAAGGAGCCTTCATTCGTCGGTAGTCCGTCGGGAAAGAAGGATGTTCTGCGTCGGCGGGATGAAGATGGATCCTGAAGAAAGAAGATTGAAGACCCCGCTTGGAAGATGACATCGCCCGGATGGAAGACTTCTTCAGCGGCGCTTGGAAGATAACATCGCCCGGATGGAAGACTTCTTCAGCGCCGCCTGGAGGATCACTTCATTGGATGGAAGACTTCTTCAGCGCCCCTTGGAGGATCACTTCTGCCGCTCCAGATCTCCTCTTCGGTTCCATCGGTGGCTCGGCTGAGTGAAGACGACTCAAGGTAGGATGATCTTCAGGGGGGTAGTGTTAGGTTTTTTTAAGGGGGGTTTGGGTTAGATTAGGGGTATGTGGGTGGTATGTTTTAATGTTGGGGGGGTTGTATTTTTCTTTTACAGGCAAAAGAGCAGTTTTCTTTGGGGCATGCCCCACAAAAGGCCCTTTTAAGGGCTGGTAAGGTAAAAGAGCTTTGAACTTTTTTAATGTAGAATAGGGTAGGGATTTTTTTTATTTTGGGGGGCTTTGTTATTTTATTAGGGGGCTTAGATTAGGTGTAATTATCTTAAAATTGTAATATTTTTTAAATGTTTGTAACTTAGTTTTTTTTATTTTTTGTAACTTAGCTTTTTTTATTTTTTGTACTTTAGTTAGTTTATGTAATTTAATTTAATTGTAGTTATTTGTAGGTAATTAATTTAATTAATTTAATGATAGTGTAGCGTTAGGTTTAATTGTAACTTAGGTTAGGATTTATTTTACAGGTAATTTTGTATTTCTTTTAGCTAGGTAGTTATTAAATAGTTAATAACTATTTAATAACTATTCTAACTAGCTAAAATAAATACAAAGTTACCTGTAAAATAAATATAAATCCTAAAATAGCTGCAATGTAATTATTAATTACATTGTAGCTATCTTAGGGTTTATTTTACAGGTAAGTATTTAGTTTTAAATAGAAATAATTTATTAAAGTATAGTGTAGTGTCAGGTGTAATTGTAACTTAGGTTAGGATTTATTTTACAGGTAAATTTCAGTTTATTTTAGCTAGGTAAGCTACTAAATAGTTAATAACTATTTAATAGCTATTGTACCTAGTTAAAATAAATTGAAATTTGCCTGTAAAATAAATATAAATCCTAAGATAGCTACAATATAATTATTATTTATATTAGGGTTTATTTTAAAGGTAAGTATTTATTTTTAAATAGGATTAATTTAGTTAATAATAGAAATATTATTTAGATTTATTTAATTAATATTTAAGTTAGGGGGGTGTTAGGGTTAGACTTAGGTTTAGGGGTTAATAATTTTATTACAGTGGTGGCGGTGTAGGGGGGCAGGATAGGGGTTAATAAATGTATTATAGGTGTAGGGGGGCAGATTAGGGGTTAATAAGTTTAATATAGGTTGCGGCGGGGTCCGGGAGCGGCGGTTTAGGGGTTAAACTATTTATTTAGTTGCGGCGAGGTCCGGGATCGGCAGGATAGGGGTTAATAACTTTATTATAGAGGGCGGCGGTATAGGGGGGCAGGATAGGGGTTACTAGGTATAATGTAGGTTGCGGCGGTGTCCGGGAGCGGCGGTTTAGGGGTTAATACATTTATTATAGTTGCGGCGGGGTCAGGGAGCGGCGGTTTAGGGGTTAATATGTATAATGTAGCTTGCGGTGGGCTCCGGGAGCGGCGGTCTAGGGGGTAATACATTTATTTAGTTGCGGCGGTGAAGGGGGGGCAGATTAGGGGTGTTTAGACTCGGGGTACATGTTAGGGTGTTAGGTGTAGACAGCTCCCATAGGAATCAATGGGATGTTGGGCAGCAGCGAACTTGTACTTTCGCTATGGTCAGACTCCCATTGGTTCCTATGGGATCCGCCGCCTCCAGGGCGGCGGATTGAAAACCAGGTACGCTGGGCCGGAAAAGTGCCGAGCGTACCTGCTAGTTTTGATAACTAGCCAAAGTAGTCATATTGTGCCGCACTTGTGTGCGGAACATCTGTAGTGACGTAAGAATCGATCTGTGTCGGACTGAGTCCGGAGGATCGAAGCTTACGTCACAAAATTCTACTTTTGCCGGTCTCTAGCCTTTGATAACTAAGGCGAATCAGCCTCACCACAAATACGCTGCGGAATTCCAGCGTATTTGAGGTTGACGGCTTGATAACTACCCCCCATTGCCTCTTTTAAGGGGGACAATTATAGAAAATACATATGTCAGGGTTCTTATAATGGAATATTCTTCAAACATTTCTTTAAACAGCCCATGGCATATGTATTTTTCATAGGTGTCCTGCCTTAAAGTTGCAATATGGCAATCTTTGCAGGGGGGGAAGAATAGGTTTTGCACCAGGGCCCGCTATTGAGTAGGTCCGCTACTGGTACTTACTACTTATTAAGAACAATGGCTATATGTAATGTGTATACTGGTGTCCTCAATAACGAAGGACTTGAGACTATGAAAACATGTCACTGGAAATTTCTGTTTATATAAGGCTAGTAAGGGTATAGGTTCCCAGTGGCACCGGTATATATGAATACATTTATGAACGATTGTGATCTTATCCATCCCCTATTCTTGCAATATGAGGATTGCTATAAAAGATTTATCACTGATGATTTCTTTTCCACAGAAACTGCAATATTGCCTCCCCAATGGGTTAAAATAATGAGACTGGGAGCTTTGAAGCATTGCTGGAGCTTAGAATTTTCCCATTGTGACTGGTGTGATTTGATAGTTAGTGAGGAGATAGATTGTTACCATCACATTGTGTTTCAGGACAACATTGTCAAGAGGGCTAGCGTTATTGTGTTTTGTAAAATGTATTTTATTTTATTTTATTTTTTTTATTTTATTTTTATTGAGGTTTTAAAATAAGTAAGACAAGCAAGTTATTACACAGAATGTCAAACCACCCACAAAATTGACAAATACATAGTCAAAAAAAATAACACCATCCATTAATACAAATGTTGCTTGAGAATATGTATAAGTATTAAACAATAAACCTCAGTTTTTAATAGAGAATGTCCTCTTAAAGCATGGTACTATATAAAGTAAAGTTAAGTTATATCCCCCAAGAAGCTAAAGAGGTCTCTCTTGGGCCTCCTGGACTAAATCATATACATAATGGGGGACTTTGAAGAGGAAATAAAAATAACAAAATAGGCCACTCTTGGACCTAAGGATTAGAGTGATATGGTAGTTTCCAACAATATATACATTATAAGTGAAACAGATCACAACAAAAAAAATACATAGTATATATCTGAATAAATATTCAAATGATCGCCCAGTTATACAAATAATAGTAAGCCTCAAGTTTTTGTTAACGTATATCCCCTTAAAGTATGATGAAAAGTTAAATAAAGTGATTTCCCCAAGTTACAAATAGAGGTCTCTCTTGGGCCCCCTAGAAGCGAAATTGGGCTGTAATGGGGAATTTTAGGGATGAAACCAAAGTAACAAAGTGGCCCACTTTTGGACCCAAAATGAAGGCTACTAACCAGTGAAACACTTGCTTGAACTATACAGATATATACTGGACATATAAATTCAGCTTGTCTAGCAAGTTTAAGAAGCCTGCATTAGTGGAAGAGTATGTGGACAACGACCTTTAATCCCACATTTCATCTGCACATGGCTATAAGTACCCCAAGTACCTCAAAATAATCTGGTATAAATTAGGGACCGTCGGACCAAATTTGCATAAATGAAGTAAAAATTATTTACATGAACAATACTGGAAGCAATATAAATTTGAGAACCAGACAGTACCCCAATGCTAACACCAAAGAATTAAACTGAAATAATATTAAAAAGTGCAAGCAGGTACATATGGATATAAGGGCACAGCAGTTAAATGTGTAGTTAACCTTAAAGGGTATATTGGGAACAATCCCAATTATTGCCAGAACCCTTCAGCTTGAGATTCAAATCTCCAGTGGTAAAACAAGGTTTAAGATAACAGTTAAGATGTTTCTTTAATGACAGATATTAGGGTAGCAGAGTTTCATCATCAGAGTTAAGGGAAGCCATACCCGCTAGAAACAAACTAGGAGAACTTTGTTTGAGGTAGGACATGCTCAATTACTACATAACCCACAATGTAAGGAGAATGGGGGAGTAAAACCACAACATATGGGTACTACACAGGACGTATCGCTATTTCTTGGGGATGAATAAAGGTATTATTGGCAGCTATGTATACCCCATGGCTATATCTAGGGCAAGACCAGTTGCGACTATAGAGAGGAGAAAACATGAGAGGTCTAGCTGTGCGTCATACACTTACTGCTAGAGTAGGCAATTATATCAGGCAACAATTAGCACATACACGCATACAATAGAAAAGAGCAGTAGGTACTTTGGGCAGTATACAGATTAACAGTCTTCCAAGCAGTGAAGTAACAACATAATTTCCCCACACCAACATGCCCGTCCATTACCCCACTTCAGTTCTTATGGAAAAATGCGGTAGTATAGGTCGCATTATTTGGGGGCTAAGGTATTGCCCACCAATCAGACCCGAAGGTCCATATCTGTAGTGTGGTAGTTGGGGACTCAACAGAATGACAAAGAGGGTGTTACTAGCGGATGGAGCTTTACCGACATCAGTGCTGTGTGAAGACGTCTCATGTGGGTATAGAATCATCCTCCGTAATAGTGTCAATTCATCTCCCACCGGCTTTCTAGCAGGTCAAGCCACCGACATAAGCCTCCCCTGTTACCTCTGCTCCGCTTAACACCCTAGAGCCTAGACAGAGTTTGCTGTCAATCCGGATCCAGATCGCGCGTGTCCCGTGACCTCCCGTCGGTGGAACCGGAGGTTCTCAGATACAGGATGCAGCGGTCCAGAAAGTGCAGTGGATACACACCACCAGGATCCCAGCAGGGCAATGGTGGGATCAACAGCTGTTCAGGCATCCATGCGGGAAAGGTCAGTATCCCCAAATCTTTAGTGTCTTGGGAGGAGTTAAGTACCATGGGGGTCTGCCGCCAGATTAAAAAGGGAAACACAGTGCCATGTCTCACATCTATCAGGGTACTCTCCAGGGTGCAGAACTCCAAGCATGAGAGGCGCCACTGCCAGTAGCCAAACCTCATAAAATGGCCTGAATACCCCAACTGTGTGCGTGCAGAGGTGGAACTTAGAACTCCCGTTCCAGATCCTCCAGTTCTAGGAATAGTTAGGGAAGGGTAATTAGCATCAATCGCACCCTGCTGTAGATCAGAAGCTGGGGCTGTAGAGGCGGTAAATGTCCCTCTCCGATCTTTCAGGACAGTGCTACTTGTCGAGTGCGTAGTATAGAGGGAGGCCGTCTCACTATTAACTATTGTAATGTAGACTTTGTTTGTAGCGTCCGGAGTATCTGACTTGTCCAGAGCAGAATCTGACCTCGCAGGTTCACCCACATCAGTGCATGACAAACACGATACATGGGGGGTTTCTCTTGGGGTGCTGTTATGAGCCGTCAACTGGGGGACGGTTGTTCTTGCATTTCCCTGACTGGGTGGGCTAGTGATTCCACTGAAACACTTATCAATTAGCAGGTGAAGGCTTCGGAAGTGTTCATCTATCATGCATAGCAGGGTTTCTTCTAATATCTGTGACTCCATTTGCGAACAGTCCAGTTGCAATTGAACTGGTTTGGTAACCCAGGGACCTGGGGGGGGTATATATGCGGTAGCTTTAACGACACCAACAGTCAGTTCATAGAGGCCTCACAACCTCATGGCTAGTCGTAGTGCAGTCAGCTGAGGAACATAGGTAGGTCCATTTTGTGCTAGATATCTCCAAAATCTTGTTGAACAACACTAGGTGAAGTGGCCAATGTTTTCCAAGCAAAAAGTTAAGTGAAAGTTAAGAAATAACTCTAAAATAACAAATTAAGATCAGGAGCTCTTCACACACACGTCCAACCGCAACAGCTATAGGCTCCGCCCCCCAAATGTATTTTATTTTTGTAGCACTGCTCACATACACTCATTTATACACAGACTGGCAGACATATAGACACACAATATGCACCATCACAAACACATTTCCTGTTGATATTATTTTATTTTTGTAGCACTGCTCACATACACTCATTTATACACAGACTGGCAGACATATAGACGCACAATATGCACCATCACAAACACATTTCCTGTTGATATTATTTTTTTCTTTCATGTAATTGGCAAGAGTCCATGAGCTAGTGATGTATAAGATTAAAACTTTTGTTTTGGGTTGTGGATTCATTTTTCAGCGGAATTGTCTGTCTTTATTTTTATCCCTCCCTCTCTAGTGACTCTTGCGTGGAGTTCCACATCTTTGGTATTTGCTATCCCATACGTCACTAGCTCATGGACTCTTGCCAATTACATGAAAGAAAACATAATTTATCTAAGCATTTACCTGATAAATTAATTTCTTTCATAGTGGCAAGAGTCCATGAGGCCCACCCTTTTTATGGTGGTTATGATTTTTTGTATAAAGCACAATTATTCAAATTCCTTGTTGATGCTTTCGCTCCTTTCTTATCACCCCACTTCTTGGCTATTCATTAAACTGAATTGTGGGTGTGGTGGGGGTGTATTTATAGGCATTTTGAGGTTTGGGAAACTTTGTCCTGTCATACGTCACTAGCTCATGGACTCTTGCCAATATGAAAGAAATGAATTTATCAGGTAAATTCTTCCATAAATTATGTTATTTTAATTGTATTTATTCATATTTTTCACAATATACTGGCTGTTTTACTTTTGATTGTATTATAGTTTACTGTTAATTATATAAAATAAAAAAATTAGCATAAATGGGATTTCAAATGTACAGTATGTATGTCTAATTTGTTGGAGCATGCAATTTTTGCACTATTAATGCTCCAACTCTATGGCCTAGATTTAGAGTTTGGCGGTAGCCGTGAAAACCAGCGTTAGAGGCTCCTAACGCTGGTTTTAGGCTACCGCCGGTATTTGGAGTCAGTCAGGAAAGGGTCTAACGCTCACTTTGCAGCCGCGACTTTTCCATACCGCAGATCACCTTACGTCAATTGCGTATCCTATCTTTTCAATGGGATCTTTCTAACTCCGGTATTTAGAGTCGTGTTTGAAGTGAGCGTTAGAAATCTAACGACAAAACTCCAGCCGCAGAAAAAAGTCAGTAGTTAAGAGCTTTCTGGGCTAACGCCGGTTCATAAAGCTCTTAACTACTGTGCTCTAAAGTACACTAACAGCCATAAACTACCTATGTACCCCTAAACCGAGGTCCCCCCACATCGCCGCCACTCGATTAAATATTTTTAACCCCTAATCTGCCGACCGCCACCTACATTATACTTATGTACCCCTAATCTGCTGCCCCTAACACCGCCGACCCCTATATTATATTTATTAACCCTTAATCTGCCCCCCTCAACGTCGCCTCCACCTGCCTACACTTATTAACCCCTAATCTGCCGAGCGGACCGCACCGCTACTATAATAAAGTTATTAACCCCTAATCCGCCTCACTCCCGCCTCAATAACCCTATAATAAATAGTATTAACCCCTAATCTGCCCTCCCTAACATCGCCGACACCTAACTTCAATTATTAACCCCTAATCTGCCGACGAATCTCGCCGCTACTGTAATAAATGGATTAACCCCTAAAGCTAAGTCTAACCCTAACACCCCCCTAATTAAATATAATTTAAATCTAACGAAATAAATTAACTCTTATTAAATAAATTATTCCTATTTAAAGCTAAATACTTACCTGTAAAATAAACCCTAATATAGCTACAATATAAATTATAATTATATTATAGCTATTTTAGGATTTATATTTATTTTACAGGTAACTTTGTATTTATTTTAACCAGGTACAATAGCTATTAAATAGTTAAGAACTATTTAATTGCTAAAATAGTTAAAATAATTACAAATTTATCTGTAAAATAAATCCTAACCTAAGTTACAATTAAACCTAACACTACACTATCAATAAATTAATTAAATAAAATACCTACAATTACCTACAATTAAACCTAACACTACACTATCAATAAATTAATTAAATACAATATCTACAAATAAATACAATTAAATAAACTAACTAAAGTACAAAAAATAAAAAAGAACTAAGTTACAAAAAATAAAAAAATATTTACAAACATTAGAAAAATATTACAACAATTTTAAACTAATTACACCTACTCTAAGCCCCCTAATAAAATAACAAAGCCCCCCAAAATAAAAAAAATGCCCTACCCTATTCTAAATTACAAAAGTTCAAAGCTCCTTTACCTTACCAGCCCTGAACAGGGCCCTTTGCGGGGCATGCCCCAAGAAATTCAGCTCTTTTGCCTGTAAAAAAACACATACAATACCCCCCCCAACATTATAACCCACCACCCACATACCCCTAATCTAACCCAAACCCCCCTTAAATAAACCTAACACTAAGCCCCTGAAGATCTTCCTACCTTGTCTTCACCTCACCAGGTATCACTCCGATCCGTCCTGGCTCCGATATCTTCATCCAACCCAAGCGGGGGCTAGACATCCATCATCCGACGGCTGAAGAAGTCCAGAAGAGGGTCCAAAGTCTTCATCCTATCCGGGAAGAAGAGTAGATCCGGACCGGCAACCATCTTCTTCCAAGCGGCATCTTCTATCTTCATCCGATGAGGACCGGCTCCATCGTGAAGACCTCCAGCGCGGACCCATCTTCTTCCGACAACGTCCAACTGAAGAATGACGGTTCCTTTAAGGGACGTCGTCCAAGATGGCGTCCCTCGAATTCCGATTGGCTGATAGGATTCTATCAGCCAATCGGAATTAAGGTAGGAAAATTCTGATTGGCTGATGGAATCAGCCAATCAGAATCAAGTTCAATCCGATTGGCTGATCCGATCAGCCAATCAGATTGAGCTCGCATTCTGTTGGCTGATCGGAACAGCCAATAGAATGCAAGCTCTATCAGGCTGGTAAGTGTATCTCTTACATTAGGAACTTTATTTGGCAATCTGCACTATTGTGTTTATCTGTTTTGACAGAGGGATCGAGCTGTAAAAACATTCACGAAGTTGAGGGATTGATTCGCACATAACGGCAGGCTTATAAAAGAACTACACACATGAACTAAAAGGACCTTTTTGCTACTCCACTGGTCCTGGGAACATTAAACCATCTGGGGACTACCCCTAATACCGGGGACAAAGGTGCATAGAACTTTTGACTTTTGATAAGTTGTCTACAGCAATTTTAAATTGACATTATAACCGCAATATGGCAAACCGCACATCTAAGAAAAACTGAATGTAACTTTCACATTACTTTGAAATAAGTTGGATTTGATTTGTTCTATATGTTCTTTACCATTCACTATTGATTTGCAAATATATAGTTAATATCGAGTGAGTTTTGTATCACGTATTTTAAGACCTCACTTGCACCTTTATTTTATTATCACAGTGGAATATTTTGCACAATTTGTATATTTTATCATTTATTTTCCATATCATTTTTTACACATTTGTTTGTACACATTTGTTTGTACTAGTCACAATCACATCAATTTCACGCTGGTTGAAACAGTGGCAATCCGCTGCCAAATAGCGGTGATCTGATCTGTAAATAGATTAATCTGCCATAATTGTGAAATTAGTTCTACAGATAAGCTAATGTTCTGGTGAACAAAACTATAAAATAGCCACTGTCTGAAATAGGCACGGAATATATTTACTAAAGAGGGGAAGTCAGAATCCCATCATACTTATACAATAAGTAAGCTTAAACTCGTAAAGATTTGTTTTTTGTTTTTTGATAGAGATTGTCAACATTGTCTCATTTTTAGACTGTTAACATGGATCCATGAGGGAATATATAAGGATTTTATTGTTTTAAATTATTTTCATTTTTATTGATACTGATCAAACGGAAGTGAAGTTATTAACCCACATTGTGTATAATTTTATTGTATTGACTTGGAGTAAAATCCTTGTTAAAAAAGATATTTTTAAATAGGAGTTGATTAAAAGAGGTTACTGTTGGAAACTGCTATTCAACTTTTTGTCTTATATTTTTCTATAATTAAACAACCATTTTTGTAATAATATTTTTAATATTGTAATGAATACTGTTTTAGTAATCTATTTGAAACCAAGACCCTGCCTCTGTGTTGGCGCTTTGATATATATATTTTTTCAGTCGATTATTTATTGACCACTAGGGGTCAATTTATCTTAGCTAAGGGTCAGTATCAACAGGCGCTGGGTGATCTTTCTGTTAATACTATTTATTATAGGGTTAGTGAGGCGGATTAGGGGTTAATAACTTTATTATAATAGCGGTGCGGTCCGCTTGGCAGATTAGGGGTTCATAAGTGTAGGCAGGTGGAGGCGACGTTGTGGGGGGCAGATTAGGGGTTAATAAATATAATATAGGGGTCGGCGGTGTTAGGGGCAGCAGATTAGGGGTACATAGGGATAATGTAAGTAGCGGCGGTTTACGGAGCGGCAGATTAGGGGTTAATAATAATATGCAGGGGTCAGCGATAGCGGGGGCGGCAGATTAGGGGTTAATAAGTGTAAGGTTAGGGGTGTTTAGACTCGGGGTACATGTTAGAGTGTTAGGTGCAGACGTAGGAAGTGTTTCCCCATAGCAAACAATGGGGCTGCGTTAGGAGCTGAACGCGGCTTTTTTGCAGGTGTTAGGTTTTTTTTCAGCTCAAACAGCCCCATTGTTTTCTATGGGGGAATCGTGCACGAGCACGTTTTTGAAGCTGGCCGCGTCCGTAAGCAACTCTGGTATCGAGAGTTGCAGTGGCGTTAAATATGCCTGTACGCTCCCTTTTTGGAGCCTAACGCAGCCATTCTGTGAACTCTCAATACCAGAGGTATTTAAAAGGTGCGGCCAGAAAAAAGCCAGCGTTAGCTACGCGGGTCGTTACCGACAAAACTCTAAATCTAGGCCTATGTGTTTAATCCCGCAAAGTAAAAATGAAACTTTCATGATTCAGATAGAGCATACCATTTTAATAAACTTTCCAATCTACTTCTATTATCTACTTTGTGTCATTCTCCTGGTATCCTTTGTTGAAAAGCATTATGTAGGTTCAGGAGGCTTCATTCTCTCTGTATCTTTATTTGAAAAAGCAGGAATGTAAGCTTAGGAGACGGCCCATTTTTGGTTCAGCACCTAAGTAGCGCTTGCTGATTGGTGGCTAAATGTCACAGCTCGGCTCTAAGTATACAGGCTCATGTGTATCATAGGTAAAGTTGGACTCGTGGACAGCCGAAGCACTTTAAAAGCATTTATTGGACAAATTCTAAGGTTACTCAGGTGCAAATAGAGACAAATTTATCGAACTTCCAACTCAACAAGAAACAGCTGTTATAAGCTAACCTGTTGTGTTCAGATAGCTCCTAGTGGTGCATTGATGCGCCTTCAACAAAGGATACTAAGAAAATGAAGCAAATTTGATAATAGAAGTACATTGGAAAGTTGTCTAAAATTGTATACTCTATCTGAATCATGAAAAAAATGTTAGGATTTCATGTCCCTTTAACACATAGTTAAAGTCCCACTCTGGAGCTGTAGAGAACTGCTAGTTCCAAGCAGAAAGCAGCTGATGAGCCAATCAGCAGTGGCAATGGCATGAGCCCACCACTTACCGTCTGTGTTTAGCTTAGCAGCTGCAATGCTTGCTGCTCCAAGTGGGACTTTGACTATGTGTTTAACCCCTTTAGTGCAAACATTACATGCTGTAATGAATCAAAGCATGTCATTTATGAATAATTAAACATTTTCTGAGGAATTCATTTGTGACTTTAATGGAATTTTAAAATACACGCACATGAAGATAAATGCAAATACATTTGCATGTGTATACTTAGCATCCAGGGTCTTCCAACCGATGGTCTAGGTGCCCACTTCCCATAATGTTATGTTTGAGTTTGAACTGTGGAGCTATAAAGCGATATTAAACTGCTGGGAGCAACTACTGCTGAATGGATAATACTTACTGTGCTTTTCATCCTATTGCTGCAGCTCTCTTTAAAGCTCTGTTCCTATTTTAACCCTTGAAAAGTTGTCCGATGGTGAAGCCCCACATCTTTGTACTGGGGGCTGCCATCTTGGAGCACAGGTTCTCTCACATACTATGAAAGAAGTATTGCACATTTACATATGAATGAGGCTGACAACTTTACTTTGTACATTTCTTGGCAGTGCCTGCATTGCTCTATAGTATTGTTGAGTGCTTTTTAAAATATATTTTGTGTAATTGTAAAACTGTGTAAACACATAGTTGCCGACAGTCCCAAGTTAATAGGGAGGAGCTGCCGGTGAGGCTTTGCGTGCAGCAAGTACTTTTTAATTAAAAAAAAAAAAATTCAATACTTTTGAAGTGGGTGGCAGAGCGCAGGGAATTTGAATTTCATATCTACATTAAAAAGTAAGTTACAGTGCATCTTCATTACAAATGATGAATTATATAATATCACTAACATTCAGGATCTGTTTTTGTAAAGGGGAGAGTTTACCATCACTTTAAGATGGTGATCAGGAGTGTGGGTGTGGGAGGGGACAGAGCTGTTTGGGAGAGGTCAGGGAGGTGGGAAGTGTCAGGTGGGAGGGTATTCTGTGTATTAAAATGCTATTACCTTAAAGGGACAGTATACACTCATTTTTATTTAACTGCATGTAATAGACACTACTATAAAGAATAAGATTCACAGATCCTGATATAAAATTCCAGTATAAAACTGTTTAAAAACTTACTTAGAAGCTCCCAGTTTAGCTCTGTTGAAAAGGTAGCTGGAAAGGAAAGCCAACTGCAAATGGGAAATAAGACACTCCCCCCTCCCTTCTTTTGCATATGAAAAGACCCTTTACACAAACAGGAGCAAGCTGGAGAAGGTAGCTGACGGTATTCTCATAAAACTTTGGGGCTTGGTTAGTAGTCTGAAAATCAGAGCAATGTTATTTAAAAATAAGCAAAACTATACATTTAAAAAAAACAAAAAAAACTTTATGGGCTATATAACCCCTTGACGATGCATGTTGTACAGGGTACGTCGCACACAACCTGGTCTTTAAAGACCAGCGACGTACCCTGTACGACATTAGGGTTTAAAGCGGCTGGAAGCGATCCTGATCGCTTCCAGCCGCTTTCCGGTTATTGCAGTGATGCCTCCACATCGAGGCATCCTGCAATAACTCTCCTTGGCCATCCGATGCAGAGAGAGCCACTCTGTGGCCCTCTCTGCACCGGACATCGATGGCCAGTATCGTTGGTGGGTGGGAGCCAGTCTGGGAGGCGGGTGGGCGGCCATCGATGGGCCGTGTATTGTGGAGGGGGCGAGATCGTGGGCGGGATCGCCGGGGCGCGTGCACGGGAAGCGGGCACAGGGCACCGCTACACTGCAGAAAAAATTTGAGCAGAAAGTGGTTAACAAATAATAAATAATAAAAATTATCTAAGGGATCTCGGAGGGTGGGAGGTGGGGGGGCAAGCTACACTACAGAAAAATTATAAAAAATATATATTTTATTGTAAACTGAGTACTGGCAGACAGCTGCCAGTACCCAAGATGGCTATCAATATGTTAGAGGGGGAGGGTTAGAGAGCTGTTTGAGGGGGGATCAGGGAGGTTGGGGGCTAAGGGGGGGATCCTAAACATCAGCATATGTAAATATGCAAAAAATAATAATTTTTAAATACCTTTTATTTGAGTACTGGCAGACTTTCTGCCAGTACTTAAGATGGTGGGGACAATTGTGGGGTGGGGGAGGGAAGAGAGCTATTTGGGAGGGATCAGGGGGTTTTATATGTTAGGTGGGAGGCTGATATCTACATTAAAGCTAAAATTAACCCTGCAAGCTCCCTACTTAACCCCTTCACTGCTGGGCATAATACACGTGTGGTGCGCAGCTGCATTTAGCGGCCTTCTAATTACCAAGAAGCAACGCCAAAGCCATATATGTCTGCTATTTCTGAACAAAGGGGGTCACAGAGAAGCTTTTACAACCATTTGTGCCATAATTGCACAAGCTGTTTGTAAATAATTTCAGTGAGAAACCTAAAATTGTGAAAAACGTTTTTTTTTCATTTGATCTCATTTGGCTGTGAAATGGTGGCATGAAATATACCAAGATGGGCCTAGATCAATACTTGGGGTTGTCTACTACACTACACTAAAGCTAAAATTAACCCTAGAAGCTCCCTACATGCTCCCTAATTAACCCCTTCACTGCTGGGCATAATACACGTGTGGTGCGCAGCGGTATTTAGCGGCCTTCTAATTACCAAGAAGCAACGCCAAAGCCATATATGTCTGCTATTTCTGAACAAAGGGGATCCCAGAGAAGAATTTACAACCATTTATGCCATAATTGCACAAGTTGTTTGCAAATAATTTCAGTGAGAAACCTAAAGTTTGTGAACAAATTTGTGAAAAAGTGAACAATTTTTTTTATTTGATCTTATTTGGCGGTGAAAGGATTCCTGAAAGATATCAGTGTCCCAATTTAACTAGCGCTAATTTTGAAAAAAAGTGGTTTGGAAATAGCAAAGTGCTACTTGTATTTATTGCCCTATAACTTGCAAAAAAAGCAAAGAACATGTGAACATTGGGTATTTCTAAACTCAGGACAAAATTTAGAAACTATTTAGCATGGGTGTTTTTTGGTAGTTGTAGATGTGTAACATATTTTGGGGGTCAAAGTTAGAAAAAGTGTGTTTTTTTCCATTTTTTCCTCATATTTTATATTTTTTTATAGTAAATTATAAGATATGATGAAAATAATGGTATCTCTAGAAAGTCTATTTAATGGCGAGAAAAAAGGTATATAATATGTATGGGTACAGTAAATGAGTAAGAGGAAAATTACAGCTAAACACAAACACCGCAGAAATGTAAAAATAGCCCTGGTCCTTAAGGGAAAGAAATTGAAAAATGGCCTTGTCCTTAACCCCTTAATGACCACAGCACTTTTCCATTTTCTGTCCGTTTGGGACCAAGGCTATTTTTACATTTTTGCGGTGTTTGTGTTTAGCTGTAATTTTCTTCTTACTCATTTACTGTACCCACACATATTATATACCGTTTTTCTCGCCATTAAATGGACTTTCTAAAGATACCATTATTTTCATCATATCTTATAATTTACTATAAAAAAATGATAAAATATGAGGAAAAATGGAAAAAACACACTTTTTCTAACTTTGACCCCCAAAATCTGTTACATATCTAAAACCACCAAAAAACACCCATGCTTAATAGTTTCTAAATTTTGTCCTGAGTTTAGAAATACCCAATGTTTACACATTCTTTGCTTTTTTTTGCAAGTTATAGGGCCATAAATACAAGTAGCACTTTGCTATTTCCAAACCATTTTTTCCCAAAATTAGCGCTAGTTACATTGGGACACTGATATCTTTCAGGAATCCCTGAATATCAATTGACATGTATATATTTTTTTTTAGAAGACATCCCAAAGTATTGATCTAGGCCCATTTTGGTATATTTCATACCACCATTTCACCGCCAAATGCGATCAAATACAAAAAATTGTTCACTTTTTCACAAATTTGTTCACAAACTTTCGATTTCTCACTGAAATTATTTACAAACAACTTGTGCAATGATGGCATAAATGGTTGTAAATTCTTCTCTGGGATCCCCTTTGTTCAGAAATAGCAGACATATATGGCTTTGGCGTTGCTTTTTGGTAATTAGAAGGCCGCTAAATGCCACTGCGCACCACAAGTGTATTATGCCCAGCAGTTAAGGGGTTAATTAGGGAGCTTTTAGGGAGCTTGTAGGGTTAATTTTAGCTTTAGTGTAGTGTAGTAGACAACCCCAAGTATTGATCTAGGCACATTTTGGTATATTTCATGCCACCATTTCACCGCCAAATGCGATCAAATTAAAAAAAACGTTAAATTTTTCACAATTTTCGGTTTCTCACTGAAATAATTTACAAACAGCTTGTGCAATTATGGCACAAATGGTTGTAAATGCTTGTCTGTGATCCCCTTTGTTCAGAAATAGCAGACATATATGACTTTGGCGTTGCTTTCTGGTAATTAGAAGGCTGCTAAATCCTGCTGCGCCTCACACGTGTATTATGGCTAGCAGTGAAGGGGTTAATTAGGGAGTTTGTAGGGAGCTTGCAGGGTTAATTTCAGCTTTAGTGTAGAGATCAGCCTCCCATCTGACACATCCCACCCCCTGATCCCTCCCAAACAGCTCCCTTCCCCTCCCCCACCCCACAATTGTCCCCGCCATCTTAAGTACTGGCAGAAAGTCTGCCAGTACTAAAATTAAAAGGGTTTTAAAAAAAAAAAAAAGTTTTTTTTAGCATATTTACATATGCTACTGTGTAGGATCCCCCCTTAGCCCCCAACCTCCCTGATCCCCTCCAAAACTGCTCTCTAACCGTCCCCTCTGCCTTATTGGGGGCCATCTTGGGTACTGGCAGCTGTCTGCCAGTACCCAGTTTCCAATAAAAAGTGCTTTTTTTTGTTTGTTAGTTTTTTTCTGTAGTGTAGCTTCCCCCCCTCACACAGACAAACCCCCACCACCTTGCTGATCGTTTTTTTTTTTTAACATTTTTTACATTTTTTTTAACATTTTTTTATTTGAGCATTTTCTGTAGTGTAGCGGTTCCCACCCGCTCCCTCCCCGTGCACGCGCCCGCCCCCACCCTCCCGTGCACGCGTGCGCGCCCCCCAGTCACCCCCGCCCACGATCCCGCCCCCCTTCACTTCACCAGGGCCATCGATGGCCGCCACCCGCCTCCCGGTCCGGCTCCCACCCACCAACGCATTAAGCCACAGATCTCCGGTGCAGAGAGGGCCACAGAGTGGCTCTCTCTGCACCGGATGGCTTAAAAAGGTTATTGCAGGATGCCTCCATATCGAGGCATCACTGCAATAACCGGAAAGCAGCTGGAAGCGAGCAGGATCGCTTCCACCTGCTTTCCACACTGAGGACGTGCAGGGTACGTTCTCAGGCGTTAACTGCCTTTTTTCTGAGGACGTACCCTGCACGTCCTCAGTCGTTAAGGGGTTAAGGGGTTATATAGATCATCTACAAAACATTTACGCAAACAAAAAATTAGTGTATAATGTCCCTTTAACCAGCTAACCAATTAACCCCTTACTGTTGGGAATTTTAGAAGTTTGGTGCACAGCTGCAATTAGCGATCTTCTAGTTGCTAAAAACTAATTGCAAAACCATGCATGTCTGCTATTTCTGAACAAAGGGGACATCAGAGAACCATTTACAACCATTTTTCTTATGACTGCAGTGATTGTGTGTAAATAATTTCTGTGAATAATTTCTGTGAGAAACCCAAAGTTTGTGAAAAATTATATTTATTAACCCCTAATATGCCGCCCCCAACGTCGCCTCCACCTACCTACAATAATTAACCCCTAATCTGCCAACCGGAGCTCACCGCTACTATAATAAATGTATTAACCCCTAATCCGCCTCACTCCCGCCTCAATAACCCTATAATAAATAGTATTAACCCCTAATCTGCTCTCCCTAACATCGCCGACACCTAACTTCAAGTATTAACCCCTAACTTGCCGACCGGAGCTCACCGCTACTCTACTAAATTTTTAAACCCCTAAAGCTAAGTCTAACACTAACACCCCCCTAAGTTAAATATAATTTTTATCTAACAAAATAAATTAACTCTTATTAAATAAATTATTCCTATTTAAAGCTAAATACTTACCTGTAAAATAAATCCTAATATAGCTACAATATAAATTATAATTATATTGTAGCTATTTTAGGATTAATATTTATTTTACAGGCAACTTTGTAATTATTTTAACCAGGTACAATAGCTATTAAATAGTTAATAACTATTTAATAGTTACCTAGTTAAAATAATTACAAAATTACCTGTAGAATAAATCCTAACCTAAGTTACAATTAAACCTAACACTACACTATCAATAAATAAATTAAATAAAATACCTACAATTATCTACAATTAAACCTAACACTACACTATCAATAAATTAATTAAATACAATACCTATAAATAAATACAATTAAATAAACTAACTAAAGTACAAAAAATAAAAAAGAACTAAGTTACAAAAAATAAAAAAATATTTACAAACATTAGAAAAATATTACAACAATTTTAAACTAATTACACCTACTCTAAGCCCCCTAATAAAATAACAAAGCCCCCCAAAATAAAAAAAATGCCCTACCCTATTCTAAAATTAAAATAGAAAAGCTCTTTTGCCTTACCAGCCCTGAAAAGGGCCCTTTGCGGGGCATGCCCCAAAGAATTCAGCTCTTTTGCCTGTAAAAAAAACCATACAATACCCCCCCAACATTACAATCCACCACCCACATACCCCTAATCTAACCCAAACCCCCCTTAAATAAACCTAACACTAAGCCCCTGAAGATCTCCCTACCTTGTCTTCACCTCACCGGGTTCAGCGATCGGTCCAGAAGAGGGTCCGAAGTCTTGATCCAAGCGGCGGCTGAAGAACTTCATCATCGGGCTGAAGTCGGAAGTCCATCATCGGGATGAAGTCTTCTATCAAGCGGCATCTTCAATCTTCTTTCTTCCGGAGCGGAGCAGAGCCATCTTCTTCCCAGCCGACGCGGATCCATCCTCTTCAACCGACGCCTACTCGCCGAATGACGGTTCCTTTAAATAACGTCATCCAAGATGGCGTCCCTCGAATTTCGATTGGCTGATAGGATTCTATCAGCCAATCGGAATTAAGGTAGGAATATTCTGATTGGCTGATGGAATCAGCCAATCAGATTCAAGTTCAATCCGATTGGCTGATCCAATCAGCCAATCAGATTGAGATCGCATTCTATTGGCTGTTCCGATCAGCCAATAGAATGCAAGCTCAATCTGATTGGCTGATCAGATCAGCCAATCGGATTGAACTTGAATCTGATTGGCTGATTCCATCAGCCAATCATAATTTTCCTACCTTAATTCCGAATGGCTGATAGAATCCTATCAGCCAATCGGAATTCGAGGGACGCCATCTTGGATGACGTCCCTTAAAGGAACCGTCATTCGTCGGGAAGTCATCGGTGAAGATGGATGGATCCGCGCTGGAGGTCTTGAAGATCAGCCGGTCGTCATCGGATTGAAGAACATAGTAGATGCGGCTTGGATGAAGATGTTTGCCGGTCCGGATGTCCTCTTCTGCCTGCTTGGATCAAGACTTCAGCCGGAGGATGGACGTCACTCTTCAGCCCCCGCTTGGGCTTGGATCAAGATTTCGGAGGCTTGGATCAAGACTTCGGTGGACGGATCGGTGAACCTGGCATGGTGAAGATAAGGTAGGAAGATCTTCAGGGGCTTAGTGTTAGGTTTATTTAAGGGGGTTTGGGTTAGATTAGGGGTATGTGGGTGGTGGGTTGTAATGTTGGGGGGGGTATTGTATGTTTTTTTTTTACAGGCAAAAGAGCTGAATTATTTGGGGCATGCCCCGCAAATGGCCCTTTTCAGGGCTGGTAAGGAAAAAGAGCTTTGAATTTTTTAAATTTAGAATAGGGTAGGGCATTTTTTTATTTTGGGGGTCTTTGTTATTTTATTAGGGGGCTTAGAGTAGGTGTAATTAGTTTAAAATTGTTGTAATATTTTTCTAATGTTTGTAAATATTTTTTATTTTTTGTAACTTAGTTCTTTTTTATTTTTTGTACTTTAGTTAGTTTATTTAATTGTATTTATTTGTAGGTATTGTATTTAATTAATTTATTGATAGTGTAGTGTAATGTTTAATTGTAGATAATTGTAGGTATTTTATTTAATTAATTTAATGATAGTGTAGTGTTAGGTTTAATTGTAACTTAGGTTAGGATTTATTTTACAGGTAATTTTGTAATTATTTTAACTATTTTAGCTATTAAATAGTTATTAACTATTTAATAGCTATTGTACCTGGTTAAAATAAATACAAAGTTGCCTGTAAAATAAATATTAATCCTAAAATAGCTACAATATAATTATAATTTATATTGTAGCTATATTAGGGTTTATTTTACAGGTAAGTATTTAGCTTTAAATAGGAATAAGTTATTTAATAAGAGTTAATTTATTTAGTTAGATTTAAATTATATTTAACTTAGGGGGGTGTTAGGGTTAGACTTAGCTTTAGGGGTTAATACATTTATTATAGTAGCGGTGAGATCCGGTCGGCAGATTAGGGGTTAATAAATATAATATAGGGGTCGGCGGTGTTAGAGGCAGCAGATTAGGGGTACATAGGTATAATGTAAGTTGCAGCGGTGTACGGAGCGGCAGATTAGGGGTTAATAATAATATGCAGGGGTCAGCGATAGCGGGGTCGGCAGATTAGGGGTTAATAAGTGTAAGGTTAGGGGTGTTTAGCCTCGGGGTACATGTTAGGGTGTTAGGTGCAGACATAGGAAGTGTTTCCCCATAGTAAACAATAGGGCTGCGTTAGGAGCTGAACGCTGCTTTTTTGCAGGTGTTAGGTTTTTTTTCAGCTCAAACTGCCCCATTGTTTTCTATGGGGGAATCGTGCACGAGCACGTTTTTGAAGCTGGCCGCGTCCGTAAGCAACGCTGGTATTTAGAGTTGCAGTGGCGGTAAATATGCTCTATTATCCCTTTTTGGAGCCTAACGCAGCCATTCTGTGAACTCTAAATACCAGCAGTATTTAAAAGGTGCGGGGTGAAAAAAGCATGCATAGCTAACGCACCCCTTTGGCCACAGAACTCTAAATCTAGCCGATAGATTCCAACAGAATTTCAAAAGGAGTATCCCAAGATTGTGTTAACAAAATGACAGTGTTAAATATTATAAAACATTTATTTTGCAGTTCATTGCTTAATAACTGGTATAGGCATAGGGTTGCCACCTCAGCCATGTTTTCCTGGAAATACAAGGTATAGGCAGCACTCCAACAAGATACCTTGATTAAAAGAAAAAAATATTTATTTCACATGTTAAAACCGGCACAAAAAACAGCAAATCCTGACATGTTTCGTCACAGTACAGGTACTCAGTCAACACAGGTTCTGGCTCTGGCTGGCGGCGCTGCAGGCAATACACTAACACAGAGCAGACAGAGTGGGTCTTCTCTGACGTGACGCTCACGTGACCCTCGTGATCACGTGACGTCGGTCCGGCCCACAGGCAGCAAGACTCTGCAGTTACACTTACAGACAGGCAGATGGGTGCGTGTGGCAGCCTGGCAGAGAGGGTCCGACTGCAACTCCGGCTCCGCACACTGTCAGGATCAGAAAGATGATGATCCGATCAGCTGAGCAGAGCCTGAGTTTATTTACAGTGACACACGGGCTTATGGGGCTGGGCTTGTTGGGTAAAGCAGCTAGCAGCCAGGTCATAGTAAAACAATTGTAAAGAAAACTACCAAAGGCTATGTTTTTTTAAAATAAAATTACCGGGCAGTAGCCTGAAATACCGGACAGTCCGGTCTAATAACGGACACCTGGCAACCCTAGTTTTGTGCCAGACGGCACTTAATCATCCTATGATTAAGTGCTGTCTGGCACGAAACATGTCAGGATTTCACCTCCTCCTCCCTATCTTGCTGGAGTGCTGCCTATACCTTGTATTTGCACATATATTTTCGGGCTGGCTCGGCTCCTTTTTTTGGTTGGCACCATGCCAACAGTGCACGCTGATTACTCTATGGGCTTGTCTGGAGATTCACCTGGATTGGACCACAGCAACCGCACACCTCCTGGCTTGAGCGACGTCATCATTTCACTTCTGCATGTTTTCCTGGACACTTATAAGTTACACATGCTGCAGGGAGGAATAGAAACACAATACATGTTCCTCCCTGCAACATGTGTAACTCATATGTGTCCAGGAAAACATGGCTGAGGTGGCAACCCTATATAGGCAAGAGGTTCAATGACCCATTACATGAAGGTCAAAATTAAACTTTAGATATTCAGATAAAGAATACATTTTTACTTTTTTTTCTATGTCTATTCTCAGATTTACTATGTTCTTTTGCTATCCTTTGTCCAAAAATATACCTAGGTAGGCTCAGATGAAACAATGCATTACTGGGAACCAGCTGGTGTTTGGAAGCTACACGCATAAGGCTCTTGACATTGGATAATCAGATGTGTTCAGCTAGTTTCCTGTAATGTATTGCTGCCCAGCAGCTGACTTTGCAATGGTTAGACAAAAATGCAAGCAATAGGGCAACAACATTTTTTTTTAAATGTTAGAGCAATTTCTTTTTGTACTTTTATGTCCTTTAAAGTGATGGTAAATCCTAGCGTTTGTGAAACACTAGGATTTACTAATGCAACAAATAAAGGGGACTTTCCGTCATGAAGTATAAAATATTTCATGCTGAAAGTTCCTTGTCTGTAACGTAAGCCGCGCTGAGCACCTCAGGCCGCCCCATAGGAGAACGCTATTTTTTCAATGAGGTGAGGTTTCCACCGCTTAGCCAATAGCCATGCAGTCCAGCTGGAATTATGGCAGATAGTTAGCACCCTATTGGCTAACAGCACCTAACTGCAAAATAGCGTTCTGCCGTGGGTGGCCTGAGTATTTTATACTTCATGATTGAAAGTCCCTTTTATTTGTTTCACTGGTAAATCCTAGCATTTCAAAAATGCTAGGATTTACCATCACTTTAAGCCCTAACCATACTTTGTGTTGCCTTGAACATCAAAATAAACAGTTGTAACTTAAAAGGACACACAAAACCAAAATGCTCTAATCCCTCTAATCACATAGCCTCACCAAACTGCAAGCCATTTTTTTTTTACTTTTTGTTTCTTATAGATAACCAGAAGCCATAGTATTTATCTCATAAGCTAAAAAGGGCAACCTACTGCTGCTCCATAACACAGCTTCTCTAGACTCTAATTCAAAATAGCAGGAGTGCACTTTAGGGAATGATGTCTTCAGAGCAAAGAGTAGCATGAGAATAATTTGTCCATGGAGTTTTAAAAATGATATTAGTTGTTTAAATATTAAAAAAATAAGGGTAAAGTTAATGTCTATGAAGCAATGGGCGCCACCATATTGTAATTTAGGTTACCTTTTCTCCTGAGGCCAATTAGGAATGGTTTTAAATGGCTTGCTAGAGTGTGCAACCAATGACTGTGTGGAATAGAGCTGTGTCTGCACTTAAATGTTTTACATTAATTGGAAATTAAATTACAGGAAAGGAGAACAAAATAAATAATGAAAGTATATTGCAAAGTTGTTTTACTACATGTAAATAAAGAATTTATATTCCATTTATATTAATATCTTCTTGAGGTGTTTAATGTCCCTTTAGTGTGTGAAACAGGGGGATGGCTTCTGATTGGCTATACAGCCCGAGATTTGAAAACTACAACAACAAAAAAGCTCTGACATTAGGGGCAGTCTTGGTTGGTGTGCAAGCACCCAACGGGGTCTAAAAAAAACAACGTTTGCAATGAGATGAGGTTGCAGGCAAGTAGAAACATGTATTTAACCAAATTTCTATACTGGTGCAAAAATATTTTGATCTTTACCCTTACCTGCTAGCTGGACAGCCAGTCACTGATGAAATCAAATTCCCAAACTCAAAATGGAATGTGACCAAAGTAAACTACAAATTACTTGAGAGGCACAAAGGATATGACACATGATCTCCTTAAAGGGATATCAAATAAAAGTTAATTCTGTGTAGGAAAGTTCACTATTTAAACCAGTTAAAAATATTTATTATGCATGAAAAATGTTACGTTAAAGCAGTTTTGTGCACAGTTGGTCCATGGGATAGAAGGTGGCTGGCTTATTAGGAAGCCTATCACAACTCTAGGAAATATACCTGATATATCCGCTGTTAAATCTGTTTTAGGTCATTAGGTTTTCAACTTTCTGGTACCTAGCACCACTGGAAAAGTGCTTAGAAGCATTTTTGTAATGTAGAAAGAATACTTTCCTTAAAGATGAGTTTTTAGAGTCATCAACTAGTTTATTTGAAATGGCTATTTAAAGGGATTTTGTATTCTGTAATAGCATCTTGAGAAAAGCCCAAAAGAGGACAAAAATGTTGGTCTGTGTGTGTGATATACCGTATTTGCACTTTTTATAAAACACACACATTTATATATTTTAGCTGTGCAAGTACTCAATTTTTTGAGTTGAGTATTTTTTTACTTCATTCAGCCACCAATCAGCAAGCACTACCCAGGGTGCTAAACCAAAAATGGGACAGCTTCTCAGCTTACATTCCTGCTTTTCAAATAAAGATACCATGAGAACGAAGAAAAATTGCTAATAGGAGTAAATCAGAAAGTTGCTTAACATTGCAGGCTCTATCTGAATCCTGACAGAAAATAATTGGGTTTTATATCCCTTTAAGCATGTTATGTGTCAGGATAAATACACCCATTTATCAGAATGATTGAGGTGTGGTGTTGCTCAAAACAGTACATGTTTAAACTTTTTTTTTTAAATAAACTGTTTTGTGATGCAAGTCAAGTGAATGCTGAACTCTCTCTGTGAGTGTGCGTATATATATATATATATATATATATATATATATATATATATAAATAACCTGTGGCTTGAAAGTAAAAGTTAAAAAAAATTAATGTTCCTATAAAACTGTTAACAGCAGTAGCTTTGTTTCATATTCCAAACACACAAACAATAACTGGCAAAACTGAGAATGATTAGTTTTATTTGCATTTATATTTTCCAAAGATTGTGATCACCAACCCCATCCCCCCCCCCCCCCCCCCCCATTGCCAAGGCAAGAGTTTTGGGTTTTTAACCCTTATACACTATATTTGAGCTTGGCTCCATTCCAAAAAAATTCACATGTGCAAATATCGCTTGTCCAGAAAATGGCAATCTAGTGATAATTCAAAACTGGTACCTTAGGAAACTGGTACCATTGGAACACTGATCTTTATTGAGATTTTGGTCTATTTCACCACATTTCAATATCCTCATCCTCCCACCCACCACCAGCACTGCAGATTTCCCTTTTTATGCGTAACACAAAGTGTACTGAAAGTCCTTACAATCAATATGTGATCCATGCTTTGTCTCCCTGAGCAAGTCAAGTCACAACTCCTGGGAGGAAAACAAAGAATACAGAATAATGCCTTTAATCTAAGGGACATACCTAACCCTGAGGGGCATACGTTACTCTATAAGTAGGGGTTTTCAACCTGACCTCAAGCCTCCCTAACAGGCCAGATTTCCAGGATTTTGTGAGAGGAGGTTAATAACCATGTTTATTAATCAGCTGATTATTTAATCTGTGCTCTAGTTCCGATATCCTCAAAATCTGGCCTGTTGGGGAGGCCAGAGGACAGGTTTTATAAACCCTGTTCTAAGGAAAAATGTAGCACCAACCCCAGGATGCACTTTACTTCATAGGGCATAAATGATATACCACCCACCTGAGAGAGGTGACCACATGACCATCACTTAAAGGGTCCTAGAAATTAAAATTGAGCTCATTATTTTGTTTCAGCATACAATTTTAAATAAAGGAAAAAAACAAACAAAAAAATGCTAGTTTACTTTGTTATATTTACCTTGTTTCTCTTTGTATCCCTTGTTAAAAAGGAACTCCTATCCATCAGCCATACTGAGGTATGCTCTGGAGAGCATGCATGTGTCTTGAACTCTATATGGGAGCAGTATTTGTATAAATTTGACATATATAGAGCTCAAGACACATGCACACTTCTAAGCCTACTTCAGTAAGCTATTATGAAAGGACCTAAAGTATACAATAATAAAGTATACAAAGAGAAATAGGTCATTTGAAAACAGAAGTACATTTGTAAAGTTTATTTTTTTCATATTGTATACTTTATTTGAATCATGAAAGTTAAATTTTGACTTGAATATCCCTTTAAGACATGGGGGCAAACCTTAACATTCTTGACCAAAATTTTTGGCAGACAGCAAGCAGTGCTTCCACTAGGCGTCTGCCTGCAAAATATATTTTTCAGAAGAGTATCTCCAATTTAGGCACAAAATGTCAAACGTTTTGCCACCCCTGGCTTTGGATATAACTTTCCCGAAAAAACATGCCCTCATCTAAAATTTAATCCTATCCCAAAGTGCATGGCACAACCCCATATAACGAGCCAAGGAACAAACCTTATCAAGAAAAGACTTATGACCAAGAAGAGCACAGAATATACTGAAGGAAAATAACACAGCCAAATAAACACACCCTTTACAAATGTACCACCACTTGAGAGACATGGTACCACCCTGAGATATATAACCTCACCCCAAGGAATATACCACTAACCACGTAACAAAATCAAAATGGGTGGCATAATCCATCATAAAATATTTAATTACCCCCCTATCCTGAGCAATATCAAACAATCTTAAGGGAAATACCACCTCCCACCCTATGGAATATAACATATTATGAAGGAATGACTTCCCCCTTCAAACTCTGTCTCTCTCTGCTGTGCTGACAGTATCTATGGGATCAGTGTTCCCTCTATACAGACACAAACACAAATAAATATTATATGAGAGCGAGTGACTGGATTGTGCATGCTCTTGTATGCACAGATATATATTGTGAGTGCATACAGTATTCAGACGGTAAGAAAATGAATAATGCATATGAACACAAAAGACACAAAGGCAGACAGAAAGTTGTATGTGAATGCTGAGGGTCAAGGAAGCTGCATAGTGAGTAATATACAGCATTAATATGAGGTGATCTGAGGTCAGAGTTATTTCCTGAGAATTTCTGAGCGGTAGAAATGTAATGTGCAGAGAGGTCTGTCCTGAGGTGTATTGGGGTTTTAGAGCCCCTGAGTTCTGGGAGGGAAACCTGAGGTTTAGTCCTGAGGTATAATAAATGTACAACAGAGGGTAAAAAATGTCCTGAGGGTTGTTCCCGGAGGTTTTTTTTTTGTACAGCATGAAAAGAGATTGTCCTGAGGATTGCTTGAAAGGGAGGGGTGGAGATATGTGATGATAAGAAGAAGCAGATAAAAGTGCAGACAGGAAACTATAAACAGCAAAATATTGATCGATCGATTTGAGGACAAATAGATGCAGCAAGTGAAAATGTGCAGGCATCCTTTAGCTAGAGAATATATAAACAGCTCATATATACAGACAAAATATACAGGGGCAGGTAAATAAATAACCTATACATGTAATCAGACAGGAAACTGCTAGACTAAAAGCCTGTATAGACACTGACTGTCTAGATTCACATCCTACAGATACAGAGAAGCATGTAGCCTACAGACGCAGACAGTCTATGAATACAAATAGACAAACAGCCTTTCAGAACTAAGCAATCAGAGTAGGGTAGGCTAAGATAGATAGATAGATAGATAGATAGATAGATAGATAGATAGATAGATAGATAGATAGCCATTCTACAGTTGAAAATGACCCATACATTCAGATAGACAGTCTAAAGGTAAAGATAAATGGTCAGTCAGTATAGAAATAGACTACATTGACAGCCCATAGATACATACAGATAAATTACCTCTAAATAGGCAGATATCCTTTAAATTTACATATGCACAGCCAATAGATAGACTATACATGTTATACATACAGAGACAGCCTATAAATTCAGAGAGAAGGCCTAACCATACACACAGCCAATAAATATAACCAGCATATTTCCAAAGACAGACAGTCTACAGCTTCAGATAATCAGACATACTGTACTCTAGAGACAGGAAACTAAAAAGATACATAGATGTAAGCAGACAGGGACGTATGCACACGTGCACAGGGTACATATATTGCTGTGCTGCTTACCTGCTTTGTAATCCTGATGTTTTTTTATTTATCCTTGTGATATAATAAAATCAAAATTGGATGGTCAGAATGGAGTTAGATGGGCTGATGGACACATGCAGTGAATGTGCTGTGTCTGTCTATACCAGAACCTGGAAGGATGAGAGTGGAAACACAATGCCAGCACAAGAGAGAGCACGCTGGTTAGAAATATTCAATAATAATAAAGATCTTAAACAGGTACTGAGAAATACCAACTCAACAGAGACCGGTGACATTGCAGCGAGACCGCTCCAACATCACAAGGCTCTGAGATAACAGTGAAAGAGCTCTATCTCTACAGCCAAGGTGGGCGGTAGTGAGAGAGCTCATACTTTGCAGATAACTCTGAGACAGTAGTGAGAGCACTCTAAAACTGCAGAATATTTTGTGACTTAGTGAGAGTGCTCAGATTCTGCAGAGAGCTAAGACAGTGCGAGAACATGAATTATATGAGACAGTAAGAGGTCTCCAATTAGTCAGAGAGCTCTGAGACTGCAGTACTATAGTTATGAAAAAAAGGCAGAAACAGCAGTGGATAGTAGCCTAATTCTGTAAAGAAAATTAAGAGTTCCAGCACAGTAGTGGAGAGAAGTTGAAGGCCAGCAATTTTAAAGTCAGCAGTGAGAGTGCTTTGATACAGAAGACAGCACTATGACAGTAGTGAAAGTTCTCCAGTGCAGAATAGAGTGTAGTGTCAGCCAAGAGCGTTTCAGTACATATGAACCGTCAGAGTAGTTGAAACTGTACGTAGTAGAGTGCAGGAACAGCAGAGAGTGTTTAAATACAGTAGACAATGTAATGTAAGCAGAGAATTCTCCAGTACAGAAAAAGGACTCTATGAAAGGAGCTATGAAAATGTTCGGTCATGGTCAGCAGACAGCACCCAATACAAAATAGAGTGCACAGGCTTGGCAAAGAACCTCAGTTTAAGTCAGTAGAAGACTAGGTCAGACACACTCCCAAGAAGACCGCTATCGGAGATCATTTCCATCACTTCAGGGGTGCAGTGGTCAGGAAACTCAAAATGGGAGCCGCTGCGGGGGAGCAGATCCTTATCGGAAAGGACATTCACAGACCCTGAAAAGAGTCTAGGACAGTTCTCTTCGAGTCCATCATCTTCTTCGAATGGCTCTGGGGAGGATGGCAAAGAACGGACATGGGGGGGCTGGGGAGGGGAGGAGGGGGGCACCTCCGGGCTGCGTGCAAGTGACTCCCGAATCTGCGTATCCTCTGATTGGTCGCCTGAATGCCCCCCCCACCCAGGGCTTGCCTCCCTCCAGTGCATGCTGGAACCCATATCCACTTCCGACTGGCAGGGTGAGGGAGCAGGCTGGCATCTGGAGTTGGAGCGGGGTAATCTGGTACGTGCTTTGCCAGTGGGCTCCCGTGTGCGTCGGCGAGGGCGGTATTTGTAGTTAGGGTAATCAGCCATGTGTTTAAGCCTTAGGCGCTCAGCTTCACGCACATAGGGGATTTTATCTGTGTCCTGCAACATCTTCCAGCGCTGGCCCAAACTCCGGGATATGTCAGCGTTGTGCATAGTTGGGCACTGTGACATCAGTTTGCGCCTCTCGATCTGGGACCACACCATGAATGCATTCATTGGACGCTTTATATGGCCACTGGGGGTCTTACACCAGCTGGGCCCCCCCCGTTCAGCATTTGGGGACATAGAGCTGTTCTCCTCAGTTTTGTGCTGCACCATTCTGTGACTTGTAGCTAAATTGTAGCCATAACGTCTTCACCAGCACATGGACAGGCAAAGTAAAGTGCACAGAGGTGGAAAGGAGAAAGAGTCTTAGAAGATGATGGACAAGGGATGAGAAGGTATCAAAGGAACAGAATGTGCAGCAGCAAACACATGAGGAACTATGAAGACAGGAAATTAATACAAAGGGTATCTGGATCATAGAATAGGGGGATAGCAAAACACAGATAAAATACAAGTGCATGCAATCACAGAAGGGGAAGTCAAACTGCGGTTCACAGGTAAGGCAGTGGGGCTCTGGGCAGGCTAGTAGCGGATAGTATTGGTGAATGGCCTACAGGGGGTAGAGGGTAGTGCAGGGTACAGAAAGTGTGAAGGGGATAAAGGGATGCTGAGACACAGAATGAGTAGTGTGGTTGTAGGAACACAAAATGACAAAAGGAGTTGAAAGTTTAGAACCCTGAAACAGTAAAGTCACAGAGTAGGGGTGCAGAGGGCAGTATAGGTCACAAAGCAGAGGGTATAGAGGTTAGTGTAGGTCACAGAGAAGAGGGTACAGAGGGTAGTGCAGGTCACAGAATAGAGGGTACAGAGGATAGTGCAGGTCACAAAGTAGAGGGTACAGAGGCTAGTGCAGGTCACAGAGGACTGGATGTAAAATGTAATGTGGAGTGCAGGTCACAAAATAGAGGGTGCAGGGTGCAGTGCTGGTCACAGAGGACTAGAGGCAAAGGGTAATGTGGAGTGCAGGTCTCAGATGGTGATGTGGGGAATGCAAGCCATAGAAGATGTGGCAGTTAGTGCCCAGGAGTTCCTTTCAGCTCTGTTCTCTTCTCTTGCTTCCTTTGTCTCTCGCTCTGCTCTCTCTGTCCCAGACGCTGCCTCACTGCCTGTCTCCCCACTTCTCTATGGGGGGGTCGGTGTGTGCACATGTCTGCCTGCAGTCTCCCCCCTTCTCAGCTGCCATTGGTTGCTGGGCGGGTTTGAGTCAGCACCAGGTTCAGTGACTGGGCAGAGAGACGGAGAAGCTCAGACACTGTGTGTGCCCATGTGTGACTGCTGGCCAGCACGTGTCACTCTAAGTGTGGGACAGACACTAATACAATGATTTTATATATATACTGTATATATATATATATATATATATATATATAATGCTAAATCTAAGAATATATTTTCTGAATTCCTTTAACCTAATTCATCATTTCACTCTTAGCCCAACAGCACAGGGGGGTGTAATTGCTTCTCTGGATGTCTCTGTGGCAGAGAAGAGGATAATCACAGTTCTGCAGCAATATTTAGCTGAGAATGGTTAATCACTGTTATGCATTTCCCCTGTCACAGGAAAGTGTTCTTCATTTCTGCAGATCTCTGATTTAGCAGAGGAAGGGTTATTTACCACTATGCATGTTTCTGTAGGAAACAGTCGGTGATTATTGGTCTGCAGATCTCTGGCAAAGGGTTAATTCTTACTCTGAAGAGAGAATATGATAATAATCACTGTTCTGCCAGGATATGAGGTACGGGTTGATTATTATTCTGCAGAAAATAACCTCAGCATGCAGAGACTATGTTTATGGAACACATGCAGAGTTAATGCACCGAATGTGTTAATCACTAGGTGTCTGCAAAAGAAAATGGAATTAATATATTTACAAGGCAGAGATCTCTAGTTTAGAAAAGGTTAAATGTCTGCAGTTATCAATAAAAAAAAGTGAGTAATCTCGGTTTATTGGGTCCCTTTAGCAGAGAAGAGGTTAATCAATACTCTTCAAATTGTTACTATCCTGCCAGTCCCACTGGGAAAAAAATGGTTAACCAGATTTTACCAGGTAGTGTGTATTATTAATACATTTCTGGCACAACACAAATGGGTTAACAATAGTCTTTATCAAATAATAGTCTGCTTACCGGCTAAATCTGAAAAATAGCTAATCATATCACTGCTCATGTCTGTTGCTTTAAGCAGGAAATGGTTAAGTTAATTTTTCTGCACCATGTAGGAAGAAAGGATTAATCCATGCTATGCAGGTATCATTTTTTGGCAGTTTAATGGTTATACTCACAATCAAAATGTCTACTTTGCAGACATTTGTAAAAGGTAAGGAACCACTAGTATAAAAGAAGTTAATATATCTGCTGGTCTCTTTTACAGAAAGAATTTTGATTGCTGCTGTAGAAATGAAAATGTTGTTTAAACAAGAAACTGCTCTATACCTTTTGTGCGCGCCTCTGTAGAAGAAAGCAGTTGACCAGTGGCCTGCAGGAATTGTAGCAGGTGAAATGTTAACCCCTGCAGTACAGGTAGACTGACTATGCTTTAGCAGGAAAAGTAATACAACGCAGCAGATCTATCTGCAATTAAAGGAGTCAATCCCTACTTTGCATGTATAAGCAAATGCTTTAAAGGGATATATTAAAAACTGTTATGCACATGAAAGAGTACTAATCAAAGAGACATTGAAGTGCAAGAATTACATACTCTAATTTGTTAGAATCTGCAAAGGGATTAAACACATAGTTAAATACTGCTTGAGAGCTACAGAGAACTGCTGATCCAGAGCAGAAACAAGCACTGATCCAATCAGCAGTGCCAGTTGCATGGTCCTGTTAAACACATAGTTATATTACCACTTATTAACCATAGAGAATTGCTGATCGGTGAGTCACTCAGCATGTTGCTTTGCAGCGGTTAAACACTCAGGTCAGCAGTACTAAAAACACATGCTAATGAATTAGAGCATACAATGTTTTCACTACAATGTTCCTTTAACGGCAAATGACAATACACTATGTGGATGACGACCACGTGTTAAGTGTGGATGACAACCATGTGTCATCATCCTGGGTGGGGGCTGTTTTGGAGCTCAACACACACCCCCTGCACTTAGCCCTGCATCCCTGGTGGCTAATTGGACCGTAATCACTGACAGAATCTGAGGATGCTGGTGGAAACCTTGAATTGCCGGGTAGGTGCACAGGACTTAAAGGGACATTAAACCCAATATTTTTCTTTCATGATTCAGATACAGCATACAATTTTAAACAACATTCTAATTTAATTCAATTATTTAATTTGCTTCATTCATCCTTTGTTGAAGAAATAGCAATGCACATGGGTGAGTTAATCACACGAGGCATCTATGTGCAGCCACCAATCAGCCGCTACTTAGCCTATCTAGATATGCTTTTTTAGCAAAGGATATCAAGAGAATGAAGCAAATTAGTCAATAAAAGTAAATTAGAATGTTGTTTAAATGTGCATGCTCTTTCTAAATCATGAAAGAATAAATGTGGGTTTCATGTCCCTTTAAGGAAGCAAGATGGAGGTTATTTAAACATTAAATACCCACACTGTTTGTAGGCTGAGGGTCTCTAGACATTTCTAACATGTCATAAAAAATACAAGTTTTTAAACCCAGGTGATCACTGTGTTAATAATGATCACCTGGCGTATATAAAATGTACCTTTATTTGGGTAAAGGCTCACGGGAGCCCAAAGTGCAGATCAAAGTTATATACATATACCCAAAGACTCTTATTTATACAAGGATAATCTTTTCTTCTTTTGAAGAAGGGCTTTGAAAACACAAACACTATTTTTTACAACCATGTTTATAAACATTTAAAATAAAACACATTTTGTTAACCCTTTCCTGCTGGGGTTAAAGTGTCTACATCGGAACAACTGTTCCGATGTAGACAAATTGAAATCACACGATCGCGAGATTTCAATTATTGGATCGTGTCTGGGGGGCGTCCCTATAACCCTAGGAACGCCCTCCAGACCGCAATCAAATACAGGAAGCGCAGTAGGCTTCAGGACAGCCATTAGCTATGACGTTCTATTCCGTCATAACGGCTCTAAAGCCCAGTGTAATTATGATGGAATACAATAGCATAACGGCATTAAAAGGTTAATAATACCGTTTGAATCTGCTGGGTGTGCTGAATAAAAATATATATATAATATGTGTGGGCTTCTCACTGAAAGTAGGGCCTAAATGTGAGGAGCACCTAAAAACGGCAAAACAGATCAGCACAGGGCTGGAAACGGCACAACAATTAAAGGTTAAACAAGTTAAATGTTAGTGAAACTAAAAAAAAGCACACGCACAGGGAGACTGCCACCCCCATGACTTTATTGATGAACAGTGATGTGTAGGGTTGCCACCTGTCCCTTAAAATACAAAACACTTATAAGTTACACATGCTGCAGGGTGTGCAGGGAGGAATATGAATAGTGCTGTC
Organism: Bombina bombina; assembly: GCF_027579735.1. Lineage (NCBI taxonomy): Eukaryota > Metazoa > Chordata > Amphibia > Anura > Bombinatoridae > Bombina > Bombina bombina. Next base: position 931,874,886 of record NC_069499.1, on the reverse strand, counting down.
CAGAAACACAATACATGTTCCTCCCTGCACACCCTGCAACATGTGTAACTCATAAGTGTCCAGGAAAACATGACCGAGGTGGCATCCCTAGTGATGTGCCCCACAACTAAATATTACGCAAAAATAAAACTATGTAAATAGATTCTAGAGCGCAATGTTTAGATCCAATAAATAACTTCAACGTTTCCTTCTGTTTTACTTCCAGAAGAGGTTAAAGGGACATTGTACTTCTCATCTTTTTTCTCTCTCAATAGAATACACTTCAAAATGTATGTCGTTAATAATAATATCTGATTTTTTTTTTCTTCCCCTTTCAGGCTTGTGATGATGTGGCTCTCTCCAATATGGCTTTGGAAGTTCAGATATTTACAATTAAAGGGACATTAAACACTTTAAAATTGTAATATAAAATAATAAATTATATATATATAAAAAATACTCTGCAATATACTTTAATTACTTATTTTTTCCCCTTTTCCTATAATTCCATTCTGAAATTGTGAGCATTTCAGTTTCTGTTAGAAATGGAAGTGCAGAACACTGTTATATTCTACACAGCCATTGGTTGCACACTCTAGTGACCTATTTATAACTGTCCCTAATTTGACACAGCAAAGAAAGGTAACCTAAGTTACAACATGGCAGCTCCCATTGTTTTATAGACATTAAAACTTTACACTTATTTTGTCAATATTTAAACGGCTAATGAAACTAAAAAATACATCTACGTGTTATTCTCAGACTAATCTTTTCTTTGAATGCATCATTCTATCTAGCATTTATTTAGTGTTTAATGTCCCTTTAATACAGCAGTACCAGCCGTGCATACATATGCATTTCAATTCCCTTTTAACAGCATTTACGTAACATGTCTTCATGCAAAATATAAATATTTAAACATGTTTAGCCTTTATACTTTCATATGCAAGACAGAATATTGCTGAGTGCAAAATACCTTTAAGTATTTTCATATAAGCATTGTAGCATGATGAAATGGATAATCCATGTCTGCAAAGAAAGATTTTTTCTCTAAAGTCTTGGAAGTTAGCAAGGGGTTAATTCCTGTTATAAGGGCCTCTATAGCAGAGTATGAGTTAATCGGCTTCTGCAGGTCTCTAGCAGTTGAAATGTTTAACCAAAATATGCATGTGGCTATAGCAAGGTTAATTCCTATTTTAACTGCCTCTGTAGCAGAGAAGGGGTTAATCAGGGTCCCTTATGTCTATACTAGGGAAGAGGGTTTTTACAATGTTTCTATGGATTAACTATTTCCTGTAGCAGGTAATGGTTATACACAGGCCTGTAAGAGAATGAATGTAATAGGCCTCTGTAATAGGCAACTGATTCATTTCTGTAGGATGCTACAACACACAACAGGCCGTTATCTGCTATACATGTTTAGGTAGCAGAGAAGGGTTTTCAGTCTTTGTTTGCAGGTTTATGTAGCATGAAAATGATTGAACAGGGACTACACATCTCGATAGACTAGAGATTAAGCACTGCCTTGAGTTTTTGCTTCAGTAAAGGGGTTAATAAGTTATTTGCACATGTCTGAGGTGAGTAGGAAGTTAGTAATTGGGCTGCAGATCTTACAAATTGTTCATTTCCACTCAGATGCTCTCTGCAGGGAATTCATCACTGTTCCATAGGTTAATTCCTTTTCTCAATTAATGAAACAGGAATGCATTTATGGCTATTCCACAGGTCTCCCCCAGCAGACAAGCAGTTAATTATGTTCACTATGGTCAAAATAAGGTTAATCCCTGTTCTGTGGTTTCTGAAGCAAGTACTAATCAGAGCTGTTGAAGAAAAAAAAAAAAGACTCAAGCCTTCTCACCATATCTCTGTATTAAGGAATTAGAAGTCTGTTTTTTATTCTCTAGGCCTGAACAATATGAAGGGAAGTGAATCCTTTGTTATAGGTTTGTAATGTACTGTAAAGGGCAGCACGAGGCATGCCTACAATGCTTGCATTCATCCAGGATATCTTGAGCATAGAAAAAAGGAGGCGGAACATACATCAGAGCACAAGTGTACTAATGCAAGGAGGATGACATCAGCACATCCCCTGGAAAAACTGCCCTCTCTAATTTGGCAAGTTTTATATCAAACAACGTGTAAAATTAAATGCGGAGAAAGCATTTTTCTTTAACAGCGCTATCCAACCAACGGCTCTGGGGCCACAATGTACCTTTGCTTTTGAACGAGCACGCACATCCCTATACTTTATTTTTGTGCATAAACAAGTGAGGCAAAGCACCAGCTACTTCTATAAAGCACAATTATGTGAGTTTACAATGGAGGATTTAACTGTGATCCCACGCTACTCCTCTACTTCCCAGCATCTGCAATACACTGCATTTCAACTAGGGTTGCCACCTGTCCCTTAAAATACAGAACACTTATAAGTTACACATGTTGCAGGGTGTGCAGGGAGGAAAATGAATAGTGCTGTCCAGAAACAATACATGTTCTTCCCTGCACACCCTGCAGCATGTGTAACTCATAAGTATCCAGGAAAACATGGCTGAGGTGGCAACCCTAATTTCAACCCTCTGGCACATACATGCTGTTTTCAGATGAGTTTGTAGGATAAAGTTGCACTTCCTCTCTACAAATGGCATCCTGTGCATGTTTCCCGATCTCTTGAGTTTTGTTTATATACAAGTAGATATTTTTGTTTCAGTAAATAGAATACATTGTGTTTACTGGTCATGCACAGCCCTTCATCTGAAAGGATTGACAGACCAGTTCTTTCACTTCTTTAACTTAAAGGGACAGTCTACATGAAAATGTTTATGGTTTAAAAATGTTAGATAATCCCTTTATTACCCATTCCCCAGTTTTGCATAACCAACAGTTATATTAATATACTTTTTACCTCTGTGATTACCTTGTATCTAAGCCTCTGCAGACTGTCCCCTTAACTCAGTTCTTTTAACAGACTTGCATTTTAGTCAATCAGTGCTGACTCATAAATAACTCCATGGGAGATGTGACAGTGTCCGGCTACCCCAACTGGGTAGCTCCGCCAAAAGGGTCCTTCCTGTACCTGAAACTTGTAGCTATAGAGTGGAGAAAGTGATTTTAGCAAAAGCCCACCTTAATAACCAGACAAGACCAGTATTAAGGTGAAACACGAACAGACTTTACTGGGAAAACCACACAGCTTATATACACATTCTCATCTTGATAAGAGCCTTATCTGATCCCACCATTCCCGCCCCTCCAGACAGGCTGGTGCCTCCATAGGAGCCATAGCCACATAGAGACCCCACTGTATCTTGATTGCAGATTCAGGGTGATCCCGGGGGAGTGGCAGCCATTCCAGGGCGTCGTTAGAGAGCTCCTGGTCCCCAGATGCCACAGTCCAAAATGCAACATGATCTGTTACTGGGGACCGGAGCGACAACTGGGCAAAGATACTCAGGAACAGCCTAAGGTGGGGGGTGTCCAAAAACCCCGGTTCCCGTGCGTGCTCCCCCTCAGCACTCACCCCAACCCCTGTCCACCAAAGGCCTAGCAAATCCCCAAAAGAGCGGAGCTCTGGGGAAAAGGGCCTCTGGAGTGACCTAGTTTAAAGTTCAGCGTAGACCGCTAGAAAGCCCAGCCGGCGAGTAGTTCCATAAGCCCAGCAAGACATGAAGGGGCCAAGCGGCAGAGATCAGCTCTTTCCGTGACAATGTGCAATTAGGGTAACAATACAAGGGAAGCTGGTGGGGACACAATATGAGAGGAGGTAGCTTTGTCAGCCTGGTATCCGTGACAGTGCTCCCCCTTTCAAAGTCCGGCAGACCCAGCTAGATCCTGACGGGTCGGCTTGGGGCTGTCTGGTAGGGCTATTCCAATTCAGTTTGCTGGGAGAGGCCATCTGCATTGCCGTTACTCTTTACCGCCCGATACTGAATTGTAAAGTCAAAGGGCTGCAAGGCGAAGCTCCACCGTAGTAGGTGCCCGTTGTCTCCAGACAACTCCAGACAGTTAAGCCATACCAGAGGGTTGTGATCTGTGAGCACTGTGAAGGCCCTCCCATGTAGGTAGGGTTACAATTTCTTGAGGGCCCACACTAGTGCTAGGTATTCTTTCTCCACTGCCGCGTAGCCTACCTCCCTGGGTAGTAGTTTCCAGCTAATGTAGGCTATGGGGTGTTCATAGCCCTCCTCGTCCACCTGGTTCAGCACTGTTCCCAACCCAAACATGGAGGCATCTGTATAAACACAAAAACGTTTGGATGGGTTAGGAGCGGCGAGGATAGGTGCAGACCATAGGATTCGCCAGGGTATGTGCTTTCTGGTCAGTCAGGGGTTTGGCCAGGGTGCTATGATTTGTACCAAGAAAGGCTAAGACTTGGGTTTTGGGGGGTCGGCCAGTTAGCGACTGCCTCAATCTTGGCCAGTTCCGGCCTCTGCTTCCCGCACCACTTGGTGTCCAAAGTATTGGACCTCAGAGCGTCCTACTGTGCACTTGTCTGGCTTCAGCGTCAGCCCCGCAGCCCTGATGTGGTTCAAAACTGTGCCTTGGTGGACTAAGTGTTCCTCCCAGGTATCACTGTAGATCGCGATGTCATCCAGGTATGCACAGGCATAATTATTATTATTATTTATTTATAAAGCTTGCATTTGCCGGGACCAATACCCTCGCCTAACATCGTCTAACATCACGGCTGCGGACCTGAATACGCACTCCATATTTATATAAAAAGCTTTCAAAAAGCCGCGCACCAAGTACGGGGCGATGACCAGCGGACTGTTGTTAACTAAACAGTCATCGATCTCACTGCTATTCGGCTTTTACTCAGCTTTATTTATATACTGTCACTAAACACCGCCACTATACTAAACTGTTTAACCCCTATCCCGCCGCTCCCCAACCCCTGCTGCAACTTTAAAAAAGGTATTAACCCCTATCCTGCCGCAACTTTGATAAATTTATAACCCCTATCCTGCTGCTCCCCGACACCGCTGCAACTCTAATAAACTTATTAACCCCTATTCTGCCGCTCCCGGACCCCGCCACAACTAACTAAATGTATTAACCCCTAAACCTCTGGCCTCCCACATCACTACCACTTACTAAATCTATTAACCCCTAAACCACCAGCCCCCCACATCACCATAAACTAAATTAACCTATTAACCCTTAAACCAAACAACCCGCTAACTTTATATTAAATATTAACTCATCCCTATCTTATAATAAATTAAAACTTACCTTTAGATTTAAATTAAACTATATTAAACTAATAATTAATCTACCCTAACTATTAGACTAAAATTACATTAAACTATATTAAACTAATAATTAATCTACCCTAACTGTTATACTAAAATTACATTAAGCTACAAATTAAATGAAATATATTATATAGTCAAAAACCTAAACCTACTCAAATAATTTAAATCTACTATTAAAAATTACAAAGTTACAAAAAACTAACAACTAAGTTACACAAAATAACAAACACTAAGTTAAAAAACAAACAAACACTAAATTACACAAAATAAAAACTAAATGCTCAAATATTTAAACTAATTACACCTAATCTAAGAGCCCTATCAAAATAAAAAAAGCCCCCACCCCAAATAAAAAAAAAGCCCTAGCCTACAATAAACTACCAATGGGTCTTAAAAGGGCCTTTTGCGGGGCATTGCCCCAAAGAAATCATCTCTTTTACCTGTAAATAAAAAATACAAATACTCCCCCAACAGTAAAACCACCACCCACACAACCAACCCCCTAAATAAAAACCTAATCTAAAAAACCTAAGCTCCCCATTGCCCTGAAAAGGGCATTTTTTATGGGCATTGCCCTTAAAAGGGCATTTAGCTCTTTTTCAAAAGCCCAAACCCTAATCTAAAATTAAAACCCACCCAATAAACCCTTAAAAAAGCCTAACACTAACCCCTGAAGATCCACTTACAGTTTCTGAAGAGCCGACATCTATCCTCAACTAAGGGGCGGAAGTCCTCATCGAAGCCGGCAGAAGTCTTCATTAAAGCAGCCGTAGTCTTCATCCAAGCCCGCAGAAGTCTTCATCCATCCGGCGCGGAGCAGCTCCATCTTCAAGACATCCCACGCGGAGCATCCTCTTCCTTCGACGTCTTCTTCAACAATGAAGGTTCCTTTAAATGAAGTCATCCAAGATGGCGTCCCTTAGATTCCGGTTGGCTGATAGAATTCTGTCAGCCAATCGGAATTAAGGTTGAAAAAATCCTATTGGCTGTTGCAATCAGCCAACAGGATTGAGCTTTCATCCTATTGGCTGATCCAATCAGCCAATAGGATGAAATCTCAATCCTATTGGCTGATTGCAACAGCCAATAGGATTTTTTTTCAACCTTAATTCCGATTGGCTGATAGAATTCTATCAGCCAATCGGAATCTAAGGGACGCCATCTTGGATGACGTCATTTAAAGGCAAACGTCATTGTAAAGAAGACGTCGAAAGAAGAGGATGCTCCGCGTCGGATGTCTTGAAGATGGAGCCGCTCTGCGCCAGATGGATGAAGATAGAAGATGCCGTCTGGATGAAGACTTCTGCCCGGATGGATGAAGACGTCGGCCCGCTTGGATAAAGACTTCTGCCGGCTTCGCTGAGGACTTCAGCCGCTTCGTTGAGGATGGATGTTGGCTCTTCGGGGGTTAGTGTTTTTTTTAAGGGTTTAATGGGTGGGTTTTAATTTTAGATTAGGGTTTGGGCTTTTGAAAAAGAGCTAAATGCCCTTTTATGGGCAATGGGGAGCTTAGGTTTTTTAGAATAGGTTTTTATTTGGGGGTTTGGTTGTGTGGGTGGTGGGTTTTACTATTTGGGGGGTATTTGTATATTTTATTTACATGTAAAAGAGTCTTTCTTTGAGGCAAAGCCCCGCAAAAGGCCCTTTTAAGGGCCATTAGTAGTTTATTGTAGGCTAGGGTTTTTTTTTATTTTGGGGGCCTTTTTTATTTTCATAGGGCTCTTAGATTAGGTGTAATTAGTTTAAATATTTGATATATTTTTTTAATTTTGTGTAACTTAGTGTTTTTTTTGTAACTTAGTGTTTTTTATTTTGTGTAACTTAGTGTTTGTTATTTTGTGTAACTTAGTTGTTAGTTTTTTGTAACTTAGTAATATTTAATAGTAGATTTAAATTATTTGAGTAGGGTTAGGTTTTTAACTATATAATATATTTAATTTAATTTGTAGTTTAATGTAATTTTAGTATAACAGTTAGGGTAGATTAATTATTATGAAACTATTTACTGAGAAAAGGATTGAATGTGCTATCTATTCAATCAAAGAAGGACCAATGCTGCACAAGGGGTTCACAAAGAATCTAGGTCGTCTATTCTCCACCCAAATTCCAAACAGACAATACACACACAATATTAAAAAGCATGAGAGGCGAAAAAGAGCAAAAACCGCAGAAAGAATATCAAAATCATGACTTGATACTGCGGTATGCTACTCACAAAAGCTTGAAAAAAACCCCAGCTGATTAAGTTAATAACCTAGAGTTGAAAAAACACATACATATGTATTAAGTTATAGACATAACACTACCAAAACAGGTATGTGGGGCCCCAGAATATGACCAGCATAATAATAGAAGTCTTGTAAATTCCAAATTATTCCCAGGCACTTGAGTGTTCAAAGTCATGTAATGAATTAGTATTCATGCTAAACCGAGCAAGAGATAATGGCCTCCTAACTGCTAAAGAATATCAAGCTTTAAATAATCCATTTCCTGTTTTGTCCACATTTTACTGCATCCCAAAAGTGCACAATAATTTAAAACATCCTCCGGGACGCCCTATAATATCGGGCATTGGAGGACCCACTGAAAGCATAAGTAAATATGTTGACTATTTCTTATGTCCCTTCCTAGAATCATTGTCATCCTTAAAAAACTCGACAAAATTATACTAGATGCAGATATGCTACTGGTGACTATGGATGTGGAATCTCTCAGTGAAATATTTTTTGGAATTAAGAGGGAAGGAATATAGGGACAATACCACTCTAGTACTTGAATTCTTAGATTTCATTCTCAAGAATAAATTTTTGCTTTGATGGAAAATTATATAGACAATTACGAGGCACAGCTATGGGTGCGACGTGTGCACCTACTAATGCGTGCCTACATTTAGGTTATTGGGAAAATAAAGTGGTATTTAATGACTTATCTGCATGGATAGAGCAAAATGTTGTGTCAGCCGTTTAGGAATCAGTCCGGGATGCAACCCAACTGCTAGCGTGAATAGAAAACACACGCTAGCACACTGAGAAATAACCAGGACGTGACCCACTCAGGAAACAGATGAGAATGGTAACAAAAATAATAATTGTTCCAGTATGCAAGGAAGCCACAAAGGAAAAAACGTCCCTTTAAGCAGGTTAGAAAAATACAAAGATAATGCTCTTATTTGCAGTTTTGAAAATGTCCCTTTAAGCAGGCTTGTAACAAAAAGGCAAAGTACTCTCTTGCAGCTTGTAAAAGTAAATGTCCCTTTAAACAGAAAGGCAAAGTTCTCTTTTGCAGCTTGTAAAAGTAAAAGTCCCTTTAAGCAGGCTTATAACAAACAGAAAGGCAAAGTTCTCTTTTGCAGCTTGTAAAAGTAAATGTCCCTTTAAGCAGGCTTATAACAAACAGAAAGGCAAAGTTCTCTTTTGCAACTTGTAAAAGTAAATGTCCCTTTAAGCAGGCTTATAACAAACAGAAAGGCAAAGTTCTCTTTTGCAGCTTGTAAAAGTAAATGTCCCTTTAAGCAGGCTTATAACAAACAGAAAGGCAAAGTTCTCTTTTGCAGATTGTAAAAGTAAATGTCCCTTTAAGCAGGCTTATAGTTATCCAAGAAAAGATAGTGGAATAAGGCATAAGCAAGGTCAGGCAGGCAGTAGTCGGCATCCAAACATCAGTAGTAGAATAAGGCAAAAGCAAGGTCAGGCAGGCAGAAGTCGGTATCCAAATAACAGTAGAAGGGTTAAGGCAAAAGCAAGGTCAGGCAGGCAGAAGTCGGTATCCAAACATCAGTAATAGGGTTAAGGCAAAAGGCTTGGTCAGGCAGGCAGAAGTCGGTACACAAGAATATAGAACAGAATTAGGTATGGTACTCACAAACTCCAAGGGGAACAAACAAACGGGCCCCGAGTAAGATCTCCCGCCGTGGTTTAAAGGCAGGAGCGGCGACGTCATCAGAGGGGTGTGTCGGAGGAAGCGTCACGTTGCTAAGCAACGTGACGTCATTCACTCAGAGAAGATCCGGGAGCCGCGGTGACACGGCGATGAACGGACAAAATCATGACAGCACCCCCCTCCTCAAGGACCCCTCTGGGGGACAGGACCAGGCCTATCAGGATGAGTCTTGTGGAAGGCCTTGATTAAAGTAGGAGCATTTACCTGATGAGCCGGTTCCCAAGATCGTTCCGTGACTGGATAACCTTTCCAATGAATGAGATAATACAATTTCTTGCCACGAAACTTGGAATCCAGAATATGGCTGATCTCAAACTCAGGGTGTCCATGCACAAATAGAGGTGGAGGTTTAGAAAAAGGTTTAGAATACCTGTTAGTCATCACAGGTTTTAGAAGAGAAACGTGGAATACCGGATGGACTTTGAGAGTCTTGGGTAAAGCCACCCGATAAGCAGTGGAACACACCTGACCCATTATTCGGAAAGGACCCACGTATCGTGGTCCCAATTTGTTAGAAGGTTGTTTCAGGCGAAGAAAACGAGAGGAAATCCAAACTTTATCACCAGGGCGATACTTGGGAGCCTTCTTCCGTCGAAGATCTGAAAAGAACTTGTAACGTTTAGAAGCTACAGAAAGGATACGATGTATTCTCCGCCAATGTCGAGTTAATCTTCGGGCAGTAAGATCAGAAGCAGGATTCACTGTGGAAGAAGTATGCAAAGGAAATGTTCTGGGCTGATATCCGTAAGCCGCATGAAAAGGAGAGGTCTGAAGGGAGGAATTGTACCGGGCATTATGAGCCAATTCAGCCAAAGGAAGGTAAGAAGTCCAGTTAGAGTGATAATGATCCACATAATGTCTAAGATATGTTTCAAGACACTGGTTTACCCTTTCAGTCTGGCCGTTAGATTGTGGATGATGAGAAGTAGACAGAGATATTGTAGTTCCAAAATGTTTACAAAGTGATCTCCAAAATCGAGAAACAAACTGTACCCCTCTATCAGAGACAATATCTAGAGGAAATCCATGGATTCTTACAATATGTGAAATAAAAAGTTCAGAGAGTCTTTTGGCAGATGGTAATCCTGGTAAGGGTACAAAATGAGCAGTCTTAGTGAACCTGTCGACCACCACCCAAATAGTATTGTTTCCAGCAGACAAGGGAAGGTCGGTAATGAAGTCCATGGATACATGAGTCCAAGGCTGATGAGGTATGGGCAATGGTTGGAGCAACCCTGAAGGAAGTTGGCGAGGAGTTTTGTTCATGGCACATTGTGTGCATACTGAGACGTAATCTTTAACATCTTGAGAGAGAGTAGGCCACCAGACATGCTGTTTGAGATTTCGAGTGGTAATACTGATGCCAGGATGTCCAGAAAGGGGACTATCATGAGCCCAAAATAGAATCTTGGAACAAAGGCGTTCAGGAACAAAGAGTAAACCATCGGGAGGTTTACAGGACAAATGAAGATTCCTTTGAGCAGACTGTAAATCTTGTAACCAAGAAGTTGTTAGCTGGGCTATGACTTCATGAGGTTGGAGAATGGTACCAGACTCAGGAACTGGGGTATCTTGAAATTGTCTGGAAAGGGCGTCTGCTTTAATATTTTTTGAACCAGGTATGTAAGACAAATTATAGTGAAACCGGGAGAAGAATAATGACCAGCGTGCTTGCCTGGAATTCAATCGTTTGGCCGTTTGAAGATAAAGAAGGTTCTTATGATCAGTGAGTATGGTAATGGCAAAGAAGTACCCTCCAGCCAATGCCTCCATTCATCCAAGGCCATTTTGATGGCAAGCAACTCTTTATTCCCTACGTCATAGTTAAATTCAGAAGGAGTGAATTTTTTAGAGAAAAAAGCAACAGGATGAATCCTTCCAGTCTCCGGTATTCGTTGAGACAGAACAGCTCCAGCAGCAACAGAGGAAGCATCAACTTCCAGGATAAACTGAAAATCTGGATTTGGGTGACGGAGAATAGGTGCAGAGGAAAAAGCTTCTTTGAGAGACTCAAAAGCTTCTATAGCCTCAGGAGGCCATCTTTTACAGTTTTGTCCTTTTCTAGTGAGAAAAGTAAGGGGAGAAGTAATAGTAGCAAAATTCTTGATGAACTTCCTGTAGTAGTTGGCGAAGCCCAGAAAACATTGTAAAGCCTTCAAAGAATCAGGTCTAGGCCAATCCAAGATGGCAGAAAGTTTAGTAGGATCCATTTCAAATCCAGATGCCGATATTACATAACCCAGAAAGGGTATGGATTTTTGATGGAAAGAACATTTCTCCAGTTTAGCAAACAGATGGAAATCTCTTAAACGTTGAAGTACTTTCTTGACGTGGTGCACATGATCTTGGTGGTTCTGAGAAAAAATTAAGATATCGTCAAGGTATATGATGACAAAGATATTCAAAAAATCACGAAAGATCTCGTTTACAAAATGTTGGAAAACCGCCGGAGCATTGCATAGCCCGAAGGGCATGACCAGATATTCGTAATGCCCAAATCGAGTGTTAAAAGCAGTCTTCCACTCATCTCCTTTGCGTATACGGATCAGATTGTATGCACCACGTAGATCAAGCTTGGTGAATATGGTGGCTCCCTGAAGATAAGTAAAAAGTTCAGGAATAAGGGGTAGAGGATAACTGTTCTTGATGGTAATCTGATTTAATCCTCTGTAATCAATACAGGGTCTTAATCCGCCATCCTTTTTTCCTACAAAAAAGAAACCAGCCCCTACAGGGGAAGAGGAGGGTCGAATAAATCCTCTAGCCAAATTGTCTTTAATATATTCTTCCAAAGCCATGTTTTCAGGTTTAGAAAGTGGATATGTCTTGCCTCGAGGATAGGTAGCCCCGGGAAGGAGATCAATGGGGCAATCAAAAGGGCGGTGAGGAGGAAGACGTTCAGCTTCTTTTTTTGGAGAAAACATCCACAAAGTCATGATAAGGCATAGGTAAGGAATCCGGAGTTTCGATAGTGAGAGCAATAGTGAGTGGTAACTTGGTGATCTTTTGAAGACATTTAGTCTGGCATGTAGATCCCCAGGAAGTGAGTTCCCCGAAAGTCCAAGAAAAAGTAGGATTGTGAACTTGGAGCCAGGGTAGTCCCAAGATAATGGGAAATTGAGGAGTGGGAATGACATCAAAACAAATTGTCTCGGAATGAAGTATTCCTACGGTGAGAAGTAAGGGTTGAGTAGCAAACTGAATATATCCAGAACCCAAAGGATCTCCACTGACCGTAGAGACTGAAATTGAATACTCTTTCTTTAGTAAGGGTATAGAGTGAGTAGAGACGAATGTAGAGTCAATGAATACTCCTCCAGCACCAGAATCGATAAGAGCTTGGGTATGAATCTTACTATGTCCAATTTGAAGGGTTACTGGAACAAAAAGTTTCTTGTATAGGGAATGACAACTGTTTTGGCTTAACTCAGTTCCCTGGACTAGAGTTAAGCCCTGGCTTTTACTGGCCTAGTAGGACAATCCCTTAATAAATGCCCTTTAAGGCCACAGTACAGACACAAGCCAAGAGTCCGTCTTCTCAAGCGTTCAGTCTCAGTTAATTTTATACTTCCCACTTCCATGGGTTCAGCCTGATCAGGAGTATGAGAGGCAGGAGTGACTGGATTAGAAAAACGAGGAGCCAAACGAAAAGGAGTTTGAGTTGAAGACCTCTGTGTTCTATCCTTTTCTTGTTGGCGTTCACGAAATCTGGCGTCGAGACTGATACAAAGATTTATTAAGGCTTCCAAGGATTCTGGAAGTTCCCGATACACCAATTCATCCTTGAGACGCTCAGAAAGTCCTTTACGAAAAGCGGCTCTAAGTGCTCCCTGATTCCAAGTAGTTTCAGAGGCAAGGGTGCGGAACTCAATAGCGTATTGAGAAACTGGTTGACTACCTTGACGTAAATCCAAGAGAGTGGCTTCAGCAGCGGATGACCTTCCAGGTTTATCAAATACATTTGAAAACATAGAGAGAAATGTATCAACATCCAAAAGTATAGGGTCATTCTTTTCTAGCAAAGGTGATACCCAAGCCAATGCTTTTCCTTTCATTAAAGAAATAAGAAATGTGATTCTAGAAGAGGGAGTAGCAAAAAGAGTAGGGCTATTCCGGAAATGGAGACGGCATTGATTCAAAAAGCCTCTACATTCTTCAGGATTCCCATCATATTTATCCGGAAGAGGTATCCTGGGACTCAGTTGTACCTGAGACTGATTGTTAGGAATCGAAGGAGGTAATGCCTCAATAGGATTAGGATTGGGATTAGGATTGGGAGGTGCAGTAGCAACCAAATTTTGTAATAGAGCAGTTATTTGATCAAGTTTAGTGTCCAGAGACTGCAAGTGGGTGGCATGAGATCCCAATAGCTGTCCCTGGTGAGCCACGGCCATGGATAATTCAGTGGGGTCCATTTATGGCCCGTTTGTAATGTCAGCCGTTTAGGAATCAGTCCGGGATGCAACCCAACTGCTAGCGTGAATAGAAAACACACGCTAGCACACTGAGAAATAACCAGGACGTGACCCACTCAGGAAACAGATGAGAATGGTAACAAAAATAATAATTGTTCCAGTATGCAAGGAAGCCACAAAGGAAAAAACGTCCCTTTAAGCAGGTTAGAAAAATACAAAGATAATGCTCTTATTTGCAGTTTTGAAAATGTCCCTTTAAGCAGGCTTGTAACAAAAAGGCAAAGTACTCTCTTGCAGCTTGTAAAAGTAAATGTCCCTTTAAACAGAAAGGCAAAGTTCTCTTTTGCAGCTTGTAAAAGTAAAAGTCCCTTTAAGCAGGCTTATAACAAGCAGAAAGGCAAAGTTCTCTTTTGCAGCTTGTAAAAGTAAATGTCCCTTTAAGAAGGCTTATAACAAACAGAAAGGCAAAGTTCTCTTTTGCAACTTGTAAAAGTAAATGTCCCTTTAAGCAGGCTTATAACAAACAGAAAGGCAAAATTCTCTTTTGCAGCTTGTAAAAGTAAATGTCCCTTTAAGCAGGCTTATAACAAACAGAAAGGCAAAGTTCTCTTTTGCAGCTTGTAAAAGTAAATGTCCCTTTAAGCAGGCTTATAGTTATCCAAGAAAAGATAGTGGAATAAGGCATAAGCAAGGTCAGGCAGGCAGTAGTCGGCATCCAAACATCAGTAGTAGAATAAGGCAAAAGCAAGGTCAGGCAGGCAGAAGTCGGTATCCAAATAACAGTAGAAGGGTTAAGGCAAAAGCAAGGTCAGGCAGGCAGAAGTCGGTATCCAAACATCAGTAATAGGGTTAAGGCAAAAGGCTTGGTCAGGCAGGCAGAAGTCGGTACACAAGAATATAAAACAGAATTAGGTATGGTACTCACAAACTCCAAGGGGAACAAACAAACGGGCCCCGAGTAAGATCTCCCGCCGTGGTTTAAAGGCAGGAGCGGCGACGTCATCAGAGGGGTGTGTCGGAGGAAGCGTCACGTTGCTAAGCAACGTGACGTCATTCACTCAGAGAAGATCCGGGAGCCGCGGTGACACGGCGATGAACGGACAAAATCATGACATGTTGCTTTATGGTTGAGATTTGTGGATGATATTTTTGTCCTATGGAAAGGTGATGAACAATCAGTTATTGAGTTTGTGAATATTCTCAATAAAAGTGATTTAAACTTATTCCTTACATTTAATGTGAGTAAAAATGTAGGTACATTTTTATACCTTAACATATTTAAGGAAGGCAATGAGATTCATACCAGTGTTCATCGTAAAAAAACAGGTACGAATAGCTTATTACACACAGGAAGTCACCACCCACAATCTCAGAAAAATTGAGTCCCTGTTGGGCAATTTCTGAGACTTAAAATATGTTGTTCTTCAATAGAATCTTTTGAGGAACAAGCGAAAGAAATTGCTGGGAGATTAATTTCCAGAGGTTACTCTAAAAAACAAGTTAAAAAAGCATGGGTCAGAGCTCGTCACACAGCTAGGAATGACCTCTTATATAGCCAAAGAGATGTACCAAAGGATGAGAATCATGCTAGGTTGGTGACACAATATAACTCACATGGAACAAGTTACAAAGTATTTTAAATACCCACTGGCATATTCTATCAAGTGATGCATCTCTTGTAGGCTGTATTTCACAATATCCGCTATTAACTGCTAAAAGAGCACCAAATATAACAGATAGATTGGTGCATAGTGAATACAAAAAAGAACAAAGTACAAATTGGTTGTCATTAGCAGGTAATCAAGTAGGATCTGTACCCTGTGGACATTGTGTCTACTGTGTGTATATAAAGAGATCAACTAGCTTCAGTACGCCCTCTAGGAAAAAGTTACATTTTGTCAGAGACAGAATATCTTGTACATCAAAAAATGTAATTTATCTATTGAATTGTCTGTGCCCTAGGTTTTATGTTGGTAAAACAACAAGAGAACTCAAAAACAGGGTACGTGAACATAGAGATTACATAAAAAATGAAGAGAAAGATAGTCCAGTAGCAAGACACTTTAAATCTTGTCATAACTCTGATTACAGCAAATTACAGATAATGGGTATAGAACAATTGAAAACAAGTAGACTTGGTGGAAACCTAGATAATATTATTCTACAACATGAATCAAGATGGATTCATAAATTAAATACTCTTAGCCCTAATGGTTTAAAGGGGCAGTTTACTCAAAAAATTTCTCCCCTTTAATTTGTTCCCAATGATCCACTTTACCTGCTGGAGTGTATTAAATTGTTTACAAGTAGCTCCTTTACCCATATATTGGCATTTGAAATTGTTAATTTAGCATGTGGTATCCCCACCTATTCTGAAAGTTTGTGGCCGCGCGTACCAGCTATAGATAAGCTTTGTAAACACAGCCAGCAGAAGAAATTACACTCCCAGTGTGATAAAGCAGAGATAAGGTAATAAAATGTTGATTTTCCATTGTTCTCTCAAAGTACTGGTGATTGTTTTAAGGACAGATATAAGATAAAGAAGCAGGTATATGTGCACAATGTGATACAGTAATGAGATCTGATTATACCTACAAGCTCAACCCATTTTATTAGGTTGTGGCTTCAAAACACAAAATCAGAGCTTTAATATACACAAATAAACCTTAAAAAGCTAATTTTCATTCATTTTTTACTCTGCAGTTTGTAAAAAAAGCAATTGTAAACACATTAAGGGAAAAACTATTTTACAGTATACTGTCCCTTTAAATGAGAAGATAGAATATTCTTGTTTTCTATAATAGACAGAAGGGCATAGTGGCATCAATAGTTTCTTGCACACACACCAAAATATATAAAAAAATATGTATAAAAATTGTATATATTTTTTTACATATATACATTGAGCTAATAGGGTTTTAAAATGACTCATAGATTTAACACCTTAAACGTTTTAGGTTTTAGTGAAAAGATGAAGCTATCCTTTTCCCTTTAAATTATAACAGACATGGTAATATGAGGTTGTCTGTTAGAATATTGTTTACAAAGTAAAACATCCTCGCACTGAAACCCATATGAATTAGCAATGGGTATTGAACAAAAGTTTCTGTGGAGTTTGTTGTTATTACAGGAAACAGAAGGAAGTGAATTAATACTAAAAGAAATGTGTATTGGTAAAGAATATAGGTGTGTGGCAAAAAGAAAAGCATTTTGGTTATAGATGCCTTTATATCAGGGACAACCCTACCACACTCTAGTTAAGAGATGTACATACTTTTGCAATTGTTATGAAAGTTTAGTATTTTTTTTTTTTAACTTTTGATTTTTGTTTCATAAGTTTAAAGTATAAACTCAGGTTGGAATTATGGATGTATAATAATTTTTAATTAAATTAATTATGCTGATACTGCAGTAAGAATATCAATTACAATGTGTTGTTTTAAGGCAATCAGTTCCAATAACAGTTTATTATGCACGCTATTTTTTAAGCAGTACAATATGGCAGCTATATTTAGTAATAAAGCATTTAGACCCTTGTGCAGCCTTGGTCCTTCTTTGATTGAATAGATAGCACATTCAATCCATTTCTCAGTAAATAGTTTCATATTATTCATTTGGGACTGCTAGCACTTAGGATTCTAAGCATCAGATCATTTGTGTAGCACCACATTTTTATTATTGTTTTAGATTAATTATTAGTTTAATATAGTTTAATGTAATTTTAGTCTAATAGTTAGGGTAGATTAATTATTAGTTTAATATAGTTTAATTTAGATCTAAAGGTAAGTTTAAATTTATTATAAGATAGGGATGAGTTAATATTTAATGTAAAGTTAGCGGGTTGTTAGGTTTAGGGGTTAATAGGTTAATTTAGTTTATGGCGATGTGGGGGGTTGGCAGTTTAGGGGTTAATAGGTTTAGTAAGTGGTAGTGATGTGGGAGGCCAGGGGTTTAGGGGTTAATAAATTTATTTAGTTGCGGTGGGCTCCAGGAGCGGCGGGATAGGGGTTAATAACATTATTTAGGTGGCGGCGGGGTCCAGGAGCGGCGGGATAGGGGTTAATAACATTATGTAGCTGGTGTCGTGGTGGCAGATTAGGGGTTAATAAGTATAATGTAGTTGGCGGGAATGTCGGGGCGGCAGATTAGGAGTGTTTAGACTCTGGGTTTATGTTAGGGTGTTAGGTGTAAACCTAATTTTTATTCTAGCATAGAAATCAATGGGATATCGGGCAGCAGCGAACATGAGCTTTGGCTGCTTTCAGACTCCCATTGATTCCTATGGCATCCGCGCCCTCCAGGGTGGCGGATTGAAAACCAGGTACGCTGGGCCGGAATAGTGGCGAGAGTACCTGTTAGATATTTTTTAACTAGCAAAAGTTGTCAGATAGTGCCGAATTTGCATTCGGAACATCTGTAATGACAAAAGCATTGATCTGTGTCGGACTGAGACTGGCGGATCGTATGTTACGTCACAAATTTCAACTTTTTCCGGTCTGTAGGCTTTGATAAATAAGGGGAATCAGGCTCACCACAATTACGCTGCGGAATTCCAGCGTATTTGCGGTTGACGGCTTGATAAATAGGCCTCAAAGTTTAACAAACAAATACAGGGGGAATTGAGGGCCCTGTTCCCGTGGGAACTTACAATCTAGATGGGTAGATGGGTGAGAAACAGGAGGAGGGGACTGCAAAGGTGAGAATGATGTTAGTGTGGAGTTAGATGAGGGCAGCTAATAGGCAAGTGGAATTCATTTGTTACTGATTTGGAGATAGGCTTCACTGAACAAAAAGGTCTTTATGGAGAGTTTAAAAGGAGGAAAGATTAGGCGAAGGTCTGACAGCTTGAAGAAGTGCATTCCAGATGGTTGGTGCCGCACAAGAGAAGTCCTGTAGTAGCATGGGAGGAGGTGATGGTAGAAGATGCAAGGAGCAGGTCATTGTTGGATCTTAGATTCAATGTTTTCTTACAGCGCTGAAAGTGTGGACCTATAGCTCCTGTCTATAGTGGGTCCCCAGGTGCCCACTTTTAGAAAATATGTGTCAAAACGTGGTTTAGAAAGGAGCGCCAAATCTTGGCGAGGTCTGGTGCGGTATAGGTGTGAAAATATGGTATTCTGTCTGAGAGATTGTATAGCGCTATAGCTCAGCTACAATTATGGTAGTTGTGCTGTATAGATGTGTAGGTTTTGATATCTAGATATAAGATCTAAGAGTGGCACAGTTGATACATAAAAGCATTTAATACATATTAAACATATAAAACAAGGGTGTCGTTTAAAATATATTTTAACAGAACGGCAAGAAATAATGTGTAAAAACACATAAACACATAAATATCTATAAAAACACGCGTGTTTTGCTTTTTAGCTGTATGTATAATGTCTCATAAAATTCGTCTCATATATAGTTGTGTTGGCATAAATCTGAAAATAATAAACAATAAAAAATAATAAAAAACAATGAAAAGTAAATAATGTCCAATAATCCCTTCTCAAAGTTAAGAGATATATAAAAAAAGGTTAAGTAGTGTCCAAAAATCCCTTCTCAAAGTTAAGAGATATAAATAGATTTTCACATGTGTATCCAAAAAATAAACTGTCCAAATTTAAGTGTTGTCCAAAAACGTGGTATAAATGAATAGTGCAAATCCAGCAGATTCAAAAGTTCTATTAAAAAAGCTTTGCAAAAAACATTTCAAAGAGACATTTAAAAAACATCAAAATGAAGGTAGAAAAAAAAAGGTCTATCAAAATATGGTGACAAAGAATAATCCGTGAAGTCAATCCAAAATAGTGATAAAAATAAGTCCAAAAAAGATGTTGGATCTTAGGGGGTAGGCTGAAGTATATTTGTTGATGAGTGAGGACAGATGGGGGGGCTGCATTGGTAAGGGCTTTGTAGGACAGGGTGAGAATTTTGAATTGAATTCTGTTGTGAATGGGGAGCCAATGAAAGGACTCGCAGAGAGGTGCAGCGGATACAGAGCATCGGGAGAAGTGGATTAGCCAAGCAGAGGCATTTAGGATGGATTGAAGAGGGGAGGAGAGAGGGAGGCCAGTTAGTAGGTTGTTACAGTAGTCAAGTTGGGAAATTACCAGGGAGTGGATTAGCTGTTTAGTAGTTTCAGCACTCAGAAACTGACAAATTTTGGAGATATTGCTCTCTATTGCTTCCTTCTGTCCTTCCACGGCCTCCGTAAGCAGAAGTACTCTCAGAGCTAATGGGACACAACGGCACCTCTTAACACAGTAAAGACACTCCAGGAAAGTCGCGCTCCAACAGAGGTACAGTGGAAAGGAGTTGCCATTGAAGGGAAAGATCATACTCACCTTGCAACCATTCCGGTGTAAGTAAAAGTGAACACTGTTTGGTTTCTTTTCATCTTTTGATTTGGGATCCCTTTGTATTCCAGAACGCCTGTCGATGTCATTGTGGATCTCGCTGTCATCTGAATCCCCTCGACCTCCTTTTAACGCTTCAATTGCTCTATCTGGACATATTGTTTTTAACTATTTGTTTGTTTTTCTTTCTCATTCTTTGATGTTTTTATTTGATTTTTTTTAGCTTTATTACATTAGTTTTAATTGCTTTACATTGGCCATATTTTTGAGATACTACACACAGTTAGATATACGTCTGATCAACGTATATATTGTAGTATATTCTCCTCTTTGTACTTTTTTATGAGATGTTTTAAGGTGTCTATTTCTTTTATTATATATTTTTGCAACATATTTTTGCAAAATATCTTTGCTTTTTTAGCACCATGTCTGTCTAAGTTACTATTAAGCTGTTTATTCAGCGCTGTGGGCCTAAAGTTTTCTTCATTGTGAAAAAAACTTTTTATCTCTAGTATATATCTTCAGAGGTTGGGGAACCCCTGTTTTACAACTGACATTATAGTACATATCAGCGCAGAGATTATTTCTTTTTGTGTTCAATAACAGATCTAGGTTTAACAGTTTATCTACCCGGGGCATAGGACAGGGGTCGGTCATGGTCCGGTCATTAAACCTAGACAGAAGCGGGTCGTGCCATCTCGCTTTGGTAACAGTACCACCGGGGATGCCCAGGGTGTGCATGCTTTCCCTAACTGACTCAGGGACCCGGTACGCCGGGTCCCGCAGAGGCGCCTGTCCTGGGGTCTCCACCCGGTGCACCTCTACTGGGGTGTACCCAGGGGCTGTGGAGAACAGGTCCTGTCGGCTGTCTAGCACCCGCCTTACTTGCTCCCGCTGCACAGTCCCTATGCGCTCATCTATCCTTACGTTCTCTACGCCTGCCGGCACCCTACCCCGCCCGGGAAGCTCCGGCACGGGGGAGACTCATTGAGTCCTCCATAGCCGGAGCACATATGGTGGCTACCTCCTCTGGCCTCTCCTGGTATGTCCTCAGCATGTTCACAAGAAAGGTCCGGCGGACTCGTTTATCTGAACATTTGGCTTCCAGGTAGGTAGTATCGCAAAGCTGCTCTATCACTTGATAGGGTCCCTGGCAAGAAGCCTGCAACTTGACTGTCGTGGTCGGTTTTAGGGCCAGAACATTCTGCCCTACTTCTAGGGTGCGGTTACAAACGTTCCGGTCATACCATCGCTTCTGTCTACCTTGGGTGATCTGAAGGTTCTCTCGCACTCGGGCGGCAAGATCCTTCAGTCGGTCCCTGAACTCCAGGATATACCCTACAATGGAGGGTACTTCCTCCCCAACTGATCCTTCACAGTGGGCTTGGAGTAGTTCTAGGGGCCCCCTCACCCTCTGGCCATACACTAACTTAAAGGGGGAGAACCTGGTAGATTCCTGGGGCGCCTCTCTGTAAGCGAACAGGAGGTGCGGCAGGTATCTCTCCCAGTCCTTGTGAGAGGCCGAGAAAATACGAAGCAGCTGCTTCAGGGTTCGGTTAAACCTCTCGCACAACCCGTTGGTCTGGGGGTGGTATGGAGAGCTTGGCAGAGGTCTTACTGTGACAATGTGCAATCAGGGTAACAATACAAGGAAAGCTGGTGGGGACACAATAATCCAGAAAATGGGAGGAGGTAGCCTTGGCAGCAAGGTATACATGACAGGAGTGATCACAATTGTACCTATAACACACGTGAACTAGCACTGTCTAGCTTTGAAACACTGTAAAAAGGCGGCCTTCAATGGCTTAGAAATTAGCATATGAGCCTACCTAGGTTTAGCTTTCAACAAAGAATACAGAAAAAACAAAGCAAATTTGATGATAAAAGTAAACTGGAAAGATGTTCAAAATTACATGCCCTATCTGAATCATGAAAGTTTCATTTCGACTATTTAAATGGTGCTATGTAATTAAAGTGCATAACTACTGCATCAAAACAGACGTCTAGAGAGGATCGGACTAGTCTTACTCTTTCCATGGATACAATCTGGTTTGAGCGTTTGTTGAGGTGAGGAGAAAGATGGTTGGATACCACAACCTAGTCTTCAAGATGAGAGAGTACCCCCTTTCCCCCCTTTTTTCTTTTTGCTCTTCTTCTCTTTACCCATCCCCAGTACATAACTCTCATATTGCACAATATACTGTGTTTGAGGGAACTTAAATATTAATAAACACTTGTTGGTTCCTTTGAAGGACCATTGAGACTTTCCACATTTTAGCTGCTATTTCTCTTCCAATGGACATCTGTTTCATTTACTTACATTATGTATTTTATCTATTATGGAAAAATCAGCAGCAGCTTTAGACAATTTGTATATTACATTTGTTAGTATTTCATGATAGCTAAACATTCTATTTGTATTTTAGTAACCATGGTTGTACTGCTAATTTATATAATAATATATAATATAATATAATATATATAATATAATAAAGCTTAAACATTCTTTAAAAAAAAAAAAAACACACAACTACCAGTCATAAATTATTTGCAACTTTTTACAGAGATCCCTGACTTGTATTTTGCATAATTGTTGCAGCTTTAGAGATCTGACCTACTCTTACACCCCCCTGACCAACCATACACTGTTTATGAGCTGCCCAACTCCATCTCCTTATAATGGCACTCATAGTCCTACAAATTAATGTGATATATAAGGATATTGTGTGGCACCCATAGTCCTCCCAGAGCATCCCAGTCCTGATATAGGATAATTACATTTTGGGAGGTTTATGTAACACACAGAAAACCATAAGTAAAAAAAGAAATACAAAAATCTAAATATACTAACAAAGCAATAAGAACACTAAAGGAACATGCTTGCTCTGACAACACATTGCTGAATCTGCTACATATCTTTCCCTAATTGGCTTTATTAGATAACAACTTTCCAACAAAGCACTCTATACTAACTTTATGACAATAGCTAACCTTGTTGTCTGCAGACTAAAGCCCAGATTGGCTCCTCCAAATAAGCCAATAGTGGGTGGAGTTTGGATATTGACACATAATTGCAGTAAAAAGGATGTTCATTTGTTTGAAAAATGATAATACTTGGCTGATATGTTATTCCATAGCAACACAACAGAAATATCTTGTAATTACAAGCTGTTTACTGTTCCTTACCATACCTTGGCTCGTTCTGAAACTATGACACGGATATTGGATTTTGCCCTACACAATACCCATGGCAGCATTGTCATTGATACTGTCAGTGAATAGGTGAGTGACATTATGTAATACATATATTTACATACATACACATATGATGTAGAGAAATAATTAATTTGTATATGAAAATCTGGCTAATGTAATTAAATTCTAAAATCAGACTTCTCAGCCCAGACCCCTCTCTCTACACTCAATATACAGACTGCACTTTGACGTATTTCTAAATAACTCAATTAAAATAATTGCCCTGATACTTACCTAATTCAGGATGCCCCCTGTAGACAACAGACGTTCAGTCTGAACTGATATTTGAATATACAAAAATTCTCAGGGAATGTGGCCCTTATCATCAAAGTGTTAATTACCCTATTAGTTCAAATACACGAAGCTCAGACTTACGTCTCTATGGAAAATAGCAAGAAAAACGTAAGAAAGTATACTGTGCAAGCTAGAACCTATATAAGAATTTAAATCCTAAAACCTAAATATATATTAGATAAGTGTCTGCTGTATTGCGTGCGTAGCTGCATTGGTGAATTTAAAATGTTTAACTGTGTCAGAATAAAACTACATTTATTTTTCTTTGTTTCAGAATCTGGTGTGAAAATGAGGTTTTGAAATAAATATATACTAGATAAATTGTCCTATGACTATAATCATAACAAACAATGAGAATGGAACAGCACTAGAGAGATTTGAGGTGCTCGAGTAGACAGGTGAGCTGCCAATTCACCCAAAGTAAGTCCACAATGATGAAATGTCCACAGCACTCTCTTATAGTAGAAAAAAATCTTTATTAGGACATAATTTACAAGCAACGTTTCGGGGTTAATTCCCCTTAATCATGCATGATTAAGGGGAATTAAACCCGAAACGTCGCTGTTAATTATGTCCTAATAAAAATTTTTTTTACTATAAGAGAGTGCTATGGACATTTCATCATTGATGACTATGATCATAGATATGAGACCATATTCCTATACCTTATTAAGAAATGACTTCAAATAAAATATATATGTAATATAGTCAATAATAATGAAGTTAAATATATGTATATATCTATGGTGATATTGGTTCCAACAAAATTCTATTGCAAGTATGTATGAAATATAGAGATGCTCAAAAATGCAATGTAATACCAGGATATTAAATGCTATGATTCTATGAAGAGCAAATAAATTATAATTAAGAATATAATGATTTATTAATATGGCTATATGATTAATCACATCAGACTGCTACTTACAGACTATGTATATGATATAAAATAGTATGTGATATATATATACTGTATATATGTATGTATATATATATATATATATATATATTCTAAGTGTACCCATGTTTAGTCTCAAAAATACATGCTAAATTATATTAGCTAGCCCACATCATATGAACAATTAGTTTATTGAGGATAGGAAATGAGTGCATTACATTGATATTTTTTATATATATATATATATATATATATATATATATATATATATATATATATATATATATATATATATATATACACACACACAGTATATATATATATATATATATATATATATCCCTGTAATTGAGAAACAGAATATTTTAAAAATGTACATGTCTCATTCCCATTTATGTTGTTGTTCCCCCGATGGGCTAAAACCAGTACTACAGCCAAAAGATTTGGCTGTTAGGAGAGCTACACTTTCCAGTAACCTATGAGAGGTGAGCTCTGGCTCAAAGGGCGTATCGAGATTTTTTTGGGTGATTAAGAAATGGGGAGGAGTTTGGTCTCTGACAAAAAGCTCTCTGCACAGAGAAAGAGAAGGGCTATATGCTGCTTATTTTGGTGACTGACTGAGCCTTGTCTGTGGTCCTTGTTGCAATCCTGCCTTGCTGCCATTTAACTTGCAGAGGAACGCGAGTGTGTGAACACAGTTTTCTGTAAGAAAAATCCTCTTGGAACCCTCTTTCTGGATAAGAGATTATTGGGCTTAATTCTTTTCCAAAACTGGTGCAATTTTTCCCCACTAATGACAATAGAGTTATCTTGAACAGTGAACTCTCATATTGGTTACTGGTAATGTATTAGCAGTTGTTTTATATTTTTAATGTTTTAAAGCAAAGATATCCTTTATTGCTGTAGTTTAATTGAAGCTGGTATTTAAAGGGGTATTTTATAGTTGTAACACTAATATTAAATAGACCAGTGTATTTCATATATTAAATATTCTAGCACTAAGTAAAATTATTATTGAGAAAAGGGTCAGGCATTAAAGGGACACTGAACCCAAATTTTTTCTTTTGTGATTCAGATAGAGCATGCAATTTTAAGCAACTTTCTATCTTACTCCTATTATCACATTTTCTTCATTCTCTTGGTATCTTTATTTGAAAAGCAAGAATGAAAGTTTAGATGCCTGCGCATTTTTGGTGAACAACCTGGGTTGTTCTTGTTGATTGGTGGATTAATGTAGCCGACCAATAAACAAGTGCTATCCAGGGTACTAAACAAAAAAATAGCTTAGATGCCTTCTTTTTAAAATAAAGATAGCAGGAGAACGAAGAAAAATTGATAATAGGAGCAAATTAGGAAGTTGCTTAAAATTGCATGCTCTATCTGAATCATGAAAGAAACAATTTGGGTTCAGTGTCCCTTTAATATTTATAAATTTGTTTGAGTTACTATAATATTTTAGAAATTGCACTAGTTGTTGTGGCTAAGTTGAAACAATTTAATGCCATATTGGTTGGTATATGTTGAGCTGATAAAATTGTGTAAAAATCTCTGCTTGATTATTTGAAGTATTATAAGACTATTTCGGGCCAAATAGTTTAATTATATTTTTCTGGAAGTCATATTAGATTTATTGAGATTTGGTAAGATTTGTGTTGAAATAGTTGGTTATATTGTTAAGTTAGTAGTCCATATTTTGGCAGGGGACTAAGTGTTGCTGGTTAAATACAAATTGTTCTGGTAAAATTCATGTGGGATATTTGTTAAGTGATTCATTTTGAGTTAAGGTTAATTTATAGAAATATTTAATCCATTCATGGGATAATAGACAATATCTAGTAAATAGTAATTAATCTAAATATCTCTATAGCCTGCTTTATATTTTAATATTGTATTGATAAATTAATATAACTGGTCATAGGTGATATTCAGCTACTACATAAATATAATCAAGGTATATATAAGGATTAACTGATCAGAATTTAGGAATATTTTATATTGAGATTAAATATTAATTTTTAATAATAATATTGTCACATTTATAGATATCTCAATAATGATATTTTGGGGTACACTACAGAGATTTAACATCTTACTGGAATGTATTGATAAAATTTTACTATATTAATTGTAGATATCGCTGACAATAATTTTATACTGCTATTAATTATTAATATTCATAATTACAATAGGTAACACGTTGGTGGCAACTGCTGCTGATAAATACACCAACATTACTGGAGGACACTCCTGAGACGTATCAGCAATACAGAGTGTGTGAGATGGTATTTTTTGGTTTATTTAACCAACAAATTTTGGATGGATATTATACACTTTAAACCAATTGAGCTATAGGTTTTTCAAAATATCCTTGTGGCACATATCTACACTTAGGGTAAAGGATGCATCTTTCCCAGACCCAGTCTGATTTATTCAAGCAGAACACAGAATGATATTTCGAATGATTGATCATTATTAGATAACATAATCATTAGAACATATCTACTTCACAATTACTATAGGTCAGAAGGTAGAGATAAGTTAAAGACATAAAACACTGACGGCCAGATTACAAGTTTTGCGTTATAAGCGGCTCGGTATTAACTTGCAAGTTATTTCCACTGCTCACCTTTAATAGCGCTGCTATTACAAGTTTTCCAAAAACCTGCGTTAGCGGGCAATATGGTTGCGTTGAGCACCATACCGCACACAAATACCAGCGCTGCTTTGAGATGGTTTTACGTGCTCGTGCAAGATTTCCCCATAGACATCAATGGGGAGAGCTGGCTAAAAAAAAGCCTAACACCTGCAATAAAGGAGCGTAAAGCTCCGTAACGCAGCCCATTGATTCTTATGGGGAAAGAAAATTTATGTTTACATCTAACACCCTAACATAAACCCCGAGTCTTAACACCCCTAATCTGCCGTCCCCGACATCGCCGCTACTGGGTGGGGACCATCCCATAGGGTGGACAATGGAGCACCATCCGTTTCCAGTTTAGCTCCTCTCTTTTGTGTTTTTAGTCTCCCTAAGGGTAGTGGGGGCACCCAGATGTGGACCCATTGCTCACTGTGTCTAGAAGTATATAGCTCTACCTCCACTGACAAGGCTCATGTTGTCCAAAAAGTATGTCTGGGGTTAGCTGTACAAATCCTTATACTGTACTATAAGGTATTAAATTAGTGTTGAAGACAGCCTTGCTTATAGAGTGTGCTGGAGATACTGGGCTCATGTGCTGTTAATACTGGGTTGTACTGGGACTAGTAACTCTCTGGTACTTACCTGGAATTAATAACATACATTGAAGTATCTTAAGTATAGGTCATTTCTTTCATGTAATTGGCAACAGTCCATGAGCTAGTGACATATGGGATATACAATCCTACCAGGAGGGGCACAAGAGGTTTGGAAACCTCAAGAGGCGAGGTTACCAATCAATATTTTAGAACTCCGTGCTATTTTCAGGGCTCTTCAGGTTTGGCCTCTGTTAAAGAGAGAACCATTCATTTGTTTTCAGACAGACAATATCACAACTGTGGCATATGTCAATCATCAGGGTGGGACTCGCAGTCCCCTAGCTATGAAATAAGTATCTTGGATACTTTCTTGGGCAGAATTCAGCACTTGTCTAATTTCTGCAGTGCATATCCCAGGTGTAGACAATTGGGAAGCGGATTATCTTAGCCGTCAGACCTTACATCCGGGGGAGTGGTCTCTCCATCCAGATGTATTTTGTCAGATTGTACAGATGTGGGGTCTTCCAGAAATAGATCTGATGGCTTCTCATCTAAACAAGAAACTTCCCAGGTACCTGTCCAGGTCCAGGGATCCTCAGGCGGAGATGGTGGATGCTTTAGAAGTTCCTTGGTTTTACCAACCTGCTTATATCTTTCCACCTCTAGTTCTTCTTCCAAAAGTGATCTCCAAGATCATTATGGAACAATCGTATGTGTTTCTGATAGCATCAGCGTGGTCTCACAGGTTTTGGTTTGCGTATCTTGTTCGGATGTCCAGTTGCCAGCCTTGGCCACTTCCTCTAAGACCAGACCTTTTGTTTCAAGGGTCGTTTTTCCATCAGGATCTCAAATCGTTAAATTTGAAGGTATGGAAATTGAACGCTTAGTGCTTAGTCATAGAGGTTTCTCTGACTCAGTGATTAATACTATGCTACAGGTTCGTAAGTCTGTTTCAAGAAAGATTTATTGTCGAGTTTGGAAGACATATACTGGGAGTGCAGAATTATTAGGCAAATGAGTATTTTGACCACATCATCCTCTTTATGCATGTTGTCTTACTCCAAGCTGTATAGGCTCGAAAGCCTACTACCAATTAAGCATATTAGGTGATGTGCATCTCTGTAATGAGAAGGGGTGTGGTCTAATGACATCAACACCCTATATCAGGTGTGCATAATTATTAGGCAACTTCCTTTCCTTTGGCAAAATGGGTCAAAAGAAGGACTTGACAGGCTCAGAAAAGTCAAAAATAGTGAGATATATTGCAGAGGGATGCAGCACTCTTAAAATTGCAAAGCTTCTGAAGCGTGATCATCGAACAATCAAGCGTTTCATTCAAAATAGTCAACAGGGTCGCAAGAAGCGTGTGGAAAAACCAAGGCGCAAAATAACTGCCCATGAACTGAGAAAAGTCAAGCGTGCAGCTGCCAAGATGCCACTTGCCACCAGTTTGCCCATATTTCAGAGCTGCAACATCACTGGAGTGCCCAAAAGCACAAGGTGTGCAATACTCAGAGACATGGCCAAGGTAAGAAAGGCTGAAAGACGACCACCACTGAACAAGACACACAAGCTGAAACGTCAAGACTGGGCCAAGAAATATCTCAAGACTGATTTTTCTAAGGTTTTATGGACTGATGAAATGAGAGTGAGTCTTGATGGGCCAGATGGATGGGCCCGTGGCTGGATTGGTAAAGGGCAGAGAGCTCCAGTCCGACTCAGACGCCAGCAAGGTGGAGGTGGAGTACTGGTTTGGGCTGGTATCATCAAAGATGAGCTTGTGGGGCCTTTTCGGGTTGAGGATGGAGTCAAGCTCAACTCCCAGTCCTACTGCCAGTTTCTGGAAGACACCTTCTTCAAGCAGTGGTACAGGAAGAAGTATGCATCATTCAAGAAAAACATGATTTTCATGCAGGACAATGCTACATCACACACGTCCAAGTACTCCACAGCGTGGCTGGCAAGAAAGGGTATAAAAGAAGAAAATCTAATGACATGGCCTCCTTGTTCACCTGATCTGAACCCCATTGAGAACCTGTGGTCCATCATCAAATGTGAGATTTACAAGGAGGGAAAACAGTACACCCCTCTGAACAGTGTCTGGGAGGCTGTGGTTGCTGCTGCACGCAATGTTGATGGTGAACAGATCTAAACACTGACAGAATCCATGGATGGCAGGCTTTTGAGTGTCCTTGCAAAGAAAGGTGGCTATATTGGTCACTGATTTGTTTTTGTTTTTGAATGTCAGAAATGTATATTTGTGAATGTTGAGATGTTATATTGGTTTCACTGGTAAAAATAAATAATTGAAATGGGTATATATTTGTTTTTTGTTAAGTTGCCTAATAATTATGCACAGTAATAGTCACCTGCACACACAGATATCCCCCTAAAATAGCTATAACTAAAAACAAACTAAAAACTACTTCCAAAACTATTCAGCTTTGATATTAATGAGTTTTTTGGGTTCATTGAGAACATGGTTGTTGTTCAATAATAAAATTAATCCTCAAAAATACAACTTGCCTAATAATTCTGCACTCCCTGTATTTCATGGTGATCTTCTTATAAATTCTCCTGGCATTCTTTTAGAATTCCTAGAATTTTACAGTTTCTTCAGGATGGTTTGGATAAAGGTTTGTCTGCAAGTACTTTGAAGGGACAAATCTCTGCTCTTTCTGTTTTATTCCATAGAAAGATTGCTAAGCTTCCTGATATTCACTGTTTTGTACAGGCTTTGGTTCGTATCAAGCCTGTTATTAAATCAATATCTCCTCCTTGGAGTCTTAATTTGGTTTTGAAGACTTTGCAGGCTCCTCCTTTTGAGCTAATGCATGCTTTGGATATTAAACTACTTTCTTCGAAAGTGTTGTTTCTTTTGGCTATCTCTGCAGCTAGAAGAGTTTCCTAATTGTCTGCTCTCTCTTGTGAGTCTCCTTTTCTGATTTTTCATCAGGATAAGGCTGTTTTGCGGACTTCGTTTAAATTTCTTCCTAAGGTTGTGAATTCTAAAAACATTAGTAGGGAAATTGTTGTTCCTTCCTTGTGTCCTAATCCCAAGAATGCTCTTGAAAGATCTTTGCATTCTTTGGATGTTGTAAGAGCTTTGAAATATTATGTTGAAGCTACTAAAGATTTCACGAAGACTTCTAGTCTATTTGTTGTCTTCTCTGGGTCTAGGAAAGGGCAGAAAGCTTATTTGGAGGCGGGACAGTCCCACCTCAGAGGATCAGAATGAAGCTTCAGTTGATCAGATTTGCAAAGCAGCAACTTGGTCTTCTTTGCATACATTAACTAAATTTTACCATTTTGATGTATTTGCTTCTTCTGAAGCAGTCTTTGGTAGAAAAGTTCTTCAGGCAGCTGTTTCAGTTTAACTCTTCTGCTAATGTTTTAAGTTTTTTTCTTTCTATTTATGAGAAAAACTTATTTTTTATGGATTTAATTTTTTCAGCGGAAAAGGCTGTTTTTATTTTATTTCTACCTTTCTAGTGACTCTTCTGTGGACTTCCACATCTTGGGTATTTATATACCATATTACATGAAAGAAAACATAATTTATGTAAGAACTTACCTGATAAATTCATTTCTTTCATATTGGCAAGAGTCCATGAGACCCACCCTTTTTCTGGTGGTTATGATTTTTTGTATAAAAGCACAATTATATTTCCAGTTCCTCTTTTTGTATGCTTTTTTACTCCTTATTTTATCACCCCACTACTTGGCTATTCGTTAAACTGAATTGTGGGTGTGGTGAGGGGTGTATTTATAGGTATTTTGAGGTTTGGGAAACTTTGCCCCTCCTGGTAGGATTGTATATCCCATATGTCACTAGCTCATGGACTCTTGCCAATATGAAAGAAATTAATTTATCAGGTAAGTTCTTACATGAATTATGTTTTTTAACATATAATATGGTATCTAGAGGGTTATATTAGTCCTCATTTGTAATAGACTCTTCATGTGCTGATTATTTTGTAGAAAGGGATGTGTTAGAGTAAAGTAAAGTTTATCTGTCTCATTTTATTGTGGCACACTTCAGTATGATGCATTTTACCTATTTAACAGTGGCAGATAAATGTATCTGCCACTTGTCTCTGTGACACGTGGTCACAGTAATACACTTTCTATGTTCATATTAGTAAATGTAAACTCCAGCCCTCATATGTCACTAACAAGCCAGAATCTAAGGTTTTACTAATTTGAGGTGAATCAGCGACAGAAAGCAAGAGTGGCTTTCCGCCCACTGAATTATTTTGGTTACCTCTGTCATCGCTAAGGAACTCCTCGTTCCTCCCTGATGATTGATGTAAGCCACTGAAGTTATATTGTCCGACTGGAACCTGATAAACTGGACCGAGGCTAACTGGGGTCAGGCCAGAAGAGCATTGAAGATCGCTCTCAGCTCCAGAATGTTTATAGGAAGAACAGACTCTGACTGAATCCAAACTCCCTGAGCCTTTAGAGAGCCCCAGACTGCTCCCCATCCTAGAAGGCTGGTGTCTGTTGTCACAATCACCCAAGATGGTCTGCAAAAGCAGGTTCCTGGGAAAGATGATCCAGAAACAACCACCATTGAAGAGAATCCCTCGTCTCCTGCTCCAGAAGTAGTTGAGGAGACAAATCCGCATAATCTCCGTTCCATTGCCTGAGCATGTTTAACTGCAGAGGTCTGAGGTGGAACCAAGCAAACGGGATGATGTCCATTGCTGCCACCATCAGCCCGATTACCTCCATGCACTGAGCCACTGATGGCCGAGGAGTGGACTGAAGAGTTAGACAAGTATCGAAAATCTTTGATTTCCTGACTTCTGTCAGAAAAATCTTCATTGATAGGGAATCTATTATGGTTCCCAAGAAAGTTACCCTTGTATTTGGGACTAAGGAAATCTTTTCCAAATTTACCGAAGCACTGCCAACAGCGATCCCAGAACCTTTGAGAAAATTCTGGGAGCTGTGGCAAGACCGAAGGGAAGAGCCACGAATTGGAAGTGTTTGTCTAGAAAGGCAAACCTTAGAAACATGTGATGATCCCTGTGAATGGGAACATGCAAGTACGCATCCTTTAAATCCACAGTTGTCATAAATTGACCCTCTTGGATCAAAGGGAGTGTCAGTATATGTATGAAAATCTTAGTAGTGCTCTCCAAATAATATATCAGCTTATGGCAGGGTTATAACACAATACAAATAATAATTTTCCTTAAAAAAAAAAAAAAAAAAATAGAAGTCCTTAATCAACATGCACCTACTAGACCATACAATTAATATAAATATCTGAATTCTTTTATTTAGTTAATATCCATGAACATTTTTGAAATATATTTGCAATAAAAGGAATATGAAATAAATGTATATGCGCTTGAAAACTATTTAAATATGCT
This sequence comes from Bombina bombina, assembly GCF_027579735.1. Classification (NCBI taxonomy): domain Eukaryota; kingdom Metazoa; phylum Chordata; class Amphibia; order Anura; family Bombinatoridae; genus Bombina; species Bombina bombina. The sequence goes on along the minus strand of NC_069499.1, from coordinate 931,841,889 downwards.
ATGCAAAGTTTATGCACGCTTATCTTTAAAACCAGCCTTATTTACAAATCTTTTGACATCCAAGCAATTTTAAACAGTGCTTATAAACAATAGGATAATATATATATTCTGCTATTTAACTGCAATTTATCCTAATACAATATTAATTTACAGTATCAGAACTTGCACAGATGAGTTACTTAGTCAATCAGATACAGATTTAAACAATATATAGGCTGTGACTACCAATTTAAAATACAATTTATTTCTCTGACTCTGCCAGACCCAGCAACAATGAATACTTATTTTAAATTGTTTTTTCATACAAACAGGCAGGCTAAGAGCTATCTAAAACAATGACACACAGTTTAAAAGTACAATCTGCTCTTTAAATCTATTAACTGTAATGGCTATGCATATAACTTATCTTACAAAAAACCTTGTATACCTCACCAAATAAACAGCAATCCAGTTTTCAATGTTTCTCAACAGATCCAATTTCACCTCGGAAATTCAAAATTGGGGTATTGCATATGGAGTCCAACAGTAGTTGTGTGCTTTAATAATAACCACCGTAGTTATATCTTCAGGATTTAGCCAACAACCTTTTCATTAGTCTCTATGCTGGGGTTTAAATAATCTGATTTCACCCCTCCCCTTTTTTTGTTATTATCAGTCATTGGTGAGTATTGGAAACGCCCACGGAGCCTTGTCCCTGGTCCGCCCTTAGAGTTGAAACATGGATTGGTTTATTTGGTGTGTTGTCAAGGAAATGTTTATTTGCAACAACCAATCATCTCATGGCTGCAATTTTGCATCATAACACTAGGTGGCAGCAGACAGTACAACACAAACAAATACAGCAAGCACCATTTCTAAACATTTTTAGACAGTGAAATATTTCTTTAAACTATGTAATAACTGCCATAATTTCTTGTATTAATCTCTTCTAATATTAATTATAGGTGAAGCAGTATCAGATCAATTTCCTGATCGTTTTGATATGAGATATCATGTTTTATATTATTAACATTTTATTATATTAAGGCAATTTAATGCTGCTAATTATTAGCTTAAAATGCATTATAATTTTATCAGTATCCTGGAATTTCTATACAAATAACAGCCTATTTTTACATTTCCAATAGTTCTGTCTGCATTGTGTTCTAATATGAATATATCATATTTTATGTTTCTAATAAGCCCAGGATGTAAGAAACTTCTTCATGCAGATCTGAAATTATATGTCTGAAAAATATAAACAATACAGAGGTTATTAGACATTCTTGACTGACTAAAACAGTTACCTCCCAAGCTTAGCAAATACCCATGTAATAATAGAGAATTAGACAATTTCTCAAATTTCTATATTTAATACATTCTGAGGCATGCATTCAAACAGGAAAAAAAAAATGATTATTTGCTGTCTGTTTAGTAAATTTCAGAGTCACACCTTAGCATTTGTTTGTTGGCTAAGGCCTTCACTGCCCTTTCAGTAACTTTAGATTCACACCATAGCATTTGTCTTTTGTTTCCCAAGGCCTTCACTGCCCCACATGGGGTCCCCTGCACCTAAGTGCAAATGCTGTAACTCTTACAAGATTTGTCACCTGAGCTAGATTCTTAGGTATATTGGGAGGGGTAAATAGATTTTATCTCACATTCCCAAGCAATCACACATATGGTTTCTGAAACTGTGGCTACATTTTAATTAAAACAAATTCCTTAATGTCAAGCCTTTGGAGACATCCTGGAGATGTGTATTCAGAATTTTACCTGTGTTAATTTTCAGTTCCTTGCGTTTATAAAATTGCATAATTTAGCATATTGAGTGTGGGAGATCTCTTAGAAATAATCCTTTGTTCTATAAACAATGTGCACATCCACAGACTTATTAAATAAAGACAAATATACTTCTATATATTATTTAATAATATTTCAAATACCTTGACAGGAGAATGGAACGAATAGTTTCCATCTTGAAGGACGGTACTCTGAGGAATTTGTTTAGACTCTTGAGATCTAAAATAGGCCTGAAGGTTCCCTCTTTTTTGGGAACCACGAACAGATTACAAGATCTGGCCCCGGACCGGGGGCAGTCCCTTCATGCTGTCTTTAACTCAATAGCAGGCTTTTTGGATTGTTTTCCCTTATTCCAAGACTGATTGGGTCTCCATGAAGATTTAGACTCTTCCTGCTTGGAGGCGGAAGAGGAAGAATTTCCCTTATTCTGAGGGAGAAGTTGACCCTTACCTCCCGTAATATCAGAGATTATTTCCGTCAAGCCCGGTCCAAACAAGGTCTTCCCCTTGTAAGGAATTGCTAAAAGCTTAGACTTAGAGGATACATCCGCAGACCAAGGTTTTAACTGGATTTCTTCGGATTAACTACGACCATAGTGTCGCTGTCGTCTAATGTAGCTAAAACCTCCTTAAGTAACAGACGGAGGTGCTCAAGCTTAAACCTGAAGGATACAACTTCAGTATCAGCAGTAGGAATTACACTGTCAGAATCTGAGATTTCACCCTCAGATGCTACCGAAGGATCCTCCTCCTCAGGTTTCTGAGAAGGGACATCCTCCGAAATAGCAACGACTGCCTGAATGTCTACTCATCCTCTTGCGCTTCCCCTGCAACATGGGAAAGGCAGATAATGCATCATAAACTCCAGAGGACATGAGAGAAGCGATGTCTTGCAACGTAACTCCTGGGGGAGTTAAAGAGGAAGCGCAGGGAACTGCATGTGTGGGCGAAACAAGATGGGACGCTTGAGGAGAAAGCTGCGGCATATATTGAACATTAACATTAGACTCCAGAACAACATCCTCCTTAGAAAATGATGGCTCAGAAAAAAGTCTATCCCTGTAATTTATTGGTGGTTCCACATTGGCATTTATACACAAAGTACAAGTTACATTTTGCACAGCCTCTTGGTCCATTCTGACTCACAATGGTTCCAAATATCAATTAAAATTATCAAATTTTTATTGAAAATTTAAGGCAGAAAAATGTTACTGTCACTTTAAGATTTAAACAATAACTTTTTTTTTATTTTTTTATTTCTAAAATGCAGTGAAAAGCAGCAAGCTTAAACAGATCACCTCTGCACCTCAGCAGTTTAGCTGAGGTGCCTTGCCTGACGACCCGGTTCTCTCTGAGCAAGAGCCGTTACTCTTAGTGCTGAATCCGGAACTCAGATAAATAAAACAGACTCCGTTATAACATACGCATTAAATTTAAGCAGAATGCGTAAAACGGATGTTGCACTGCTTCCCCTTCCGACAACAACGGAAGTAAGGGAAAGAAAGGCGCGCAATGAAAATTACCGCATCTAGATCCGCCCATCGTGGGCGTAACAAATGTTTTTTCCCGGTCAGTATATTCCTTCTATGTGAAACCGCTGGGAATACGGAACCACCAACATGTACTTATCAAGTTTCCTAACCCCAGTGCCTGCATGTTGTCCCCACTAAAGCGCCCAATACCTGAGCCTTTATATGAGATCCCATATGAAACAAGTGCCCCTTATTCTGAGTCTTTTTTTCCTTGTAGTCCCAGAAAATAAAGAAAGCACTTACCTCCTAATCTGCCCGACAGCAAGGCAGCTCAAGGCTTGAGAGGTCCTCTCCCTCACATAAACCTGTGAACCAAAGAAAGGAGTAAAAAAATCCCTTAGACTTTCAAGACAGGGCAGCATGAGTATATGGGAAGCGCAGTGAGAATTATGTCCCACAAGTTCCCATTGCTATAAAGCCACCAACGCTCTACTGAAGAGACTGATATGGACTACGGCTACACCCTAGGACAAAGCAGCACAATCTTGTACTACTTTAAAAATAATAAACTCGATTGAAAAATCTTTTCTAACACCTAAAATGACCACCTCCTTGCTCTTAACGTAGGCAAAGAGAATGACTGGGTTGGGAGGGAAGGGAGGTGATATTTAACAGCTTTGCTGTGGTGCTCTTTCCCGCCTCCTGCTGGGCAGGAGTGATATTTCCAATAGTAATTAGATGATCCGTGGACTCATTGTGTCATTAAAAAGAAAAAAAGGAGTATAGTCAAGTGAGCTGTAAAGCTAACAAAGATGAGACAACTTGCCATATCTAAAAAGCATATAACCAGAATAACAAGATACTAGTCGTGGGCAGTTCACAATATAGTTTGTTTGTTGATACAATCAAAACAACTATTGCTGGTTTAAATAATATGGCATTATATATAGAATGTTCCATTGTAGGCTGAGACATTGCAGTAAAGATCTAAGATTGCCCTTCCGATTTATGTTTGCATAGTTGTTGACTGCATATGGGCAACAGAACAACAATCTCAGTCAAAGTGTCTGTGGCAGTTACACAGGAAGTTTCTAATGTCAGAATGCCATAAGGTTAGTGGATATTGAGGTTAAACAAACAAAAGCAACTGTATAAACTATCCAACTAATTTACACACAAACTAGAATTGAGAGTGTTGTGTTGCACAAATAGAGTTGCACTAATCTGAGTTATGTGACCCTCCTGCCGCATACTATCATCCCACTCCTGCTTCGGTGGATCCAATCCGTCTGATAGTCCGTAACTGGCTTCATGTCTGAAGTGGTGTCCAGCTGTAGTGCTGAGACATAGTGAAATGCTGGTTGTATAGGTAAAGAGCCGAGGAAAATACGTGGAGCTTGCGGAGTCATAAGATTCCATACTCAAACTGCGTAATAATACTCTAGATGCATGATCGGTTTCTTCAGAAGCGTGAGTAGGGTGTTTCATTTTGCTTTTGTTACTTATCCAAGCTTCCAGTGTACCCGGCAACTTGTCTGTATTAGGACAGTGATAGAGCATCGATCCTTCGCTGAAGTTGCCATGCCGGGCTCTAAAATGGCCGATGTTAAAGAGGCCCCATCTGTAATTATCTTGATTGATGAGATCTGCGGAGGCACTATCAAGAAGGCAGGAGAAATTTTTGGATGTTCAGTCGTGTGAAGCCCTCGCGCTTCCAGGAGAAGCTCCTCCATAGCAGCTGCTAGGGAGTCAAACAAAGGTATAAAAACATCAATAAGGGATGAAATAGTGTGCTCCATCTTGTTTGTTGTTGGAGTGAGCACGCCAAAAAGCAGAGAGGCTTAAGTTTCTTTTTATGCCTTCTCGGTAGCCAGGAGTTGGAGCTTTCTGATCCTGTAAGTTTCCTGGGCACATTTATTGCCAAGGGAGGTCTGGATGGCTTAAGATTCGGGCCACAATTATTTTAAGAGCAGTTGTCATTCACAGAGCAGTGTGAAACAGTGGCCATCTTGGTGAGCCGCCCACCGGAAGTCCAGACCAGAGCATTTTTAGCATTTTTGCCATTACTACATTTAAACAGAAATAGAGCCTTGTTTTTTTATTTATCTATCAAAACTATATATATTTTTTTTAGTAGACAACCCAATGTATTGATCTAGGACCATTTTTGGATATGTCATGCCACCATTTCACTGCCAAATGCGATCAAATAAAAAAAATGGTTAACTTGTTCACAAACTTTAGGTTTCTCACTGAAATTATTTACAAACAGCTTGTGCAATCATGGCACAAATGCTTGTAAAAGCTTCTCTGGGATCCCCTTTGTTCAGAAATAGCAGAGATGTGTGGCTTTGCCATTGCTTTTTGGTAAGTAGAAGGCTGTTAATTGCAGCTGCGCACCACACTTTTATTATTCCCAGGAGTGAAGGGGTTAATCATGTAGCTTGTAAGGTTAATTTTGGCTTTAGTGTAGAAATTACCCTCCCATCTGACACTTCCCATTCCCTGATCCCTCTCAAACAGCTATCTTCCCTCCCCCACCGGTCACCCCTATCTTAAGTACTTGCATACAGAGTAATGCAATGCTGTTTCTTCAGCAAAGGCTAACAAGAGAATAAAGCAAACTTGATAATAAGTAAATTAGAAAGTTGTTTAAAATTGTATGTTCTTTCTGAATCATGAAATAAAATTTCTTTCATGTAATTAGCAAGAGTCCATGAGCTAGTGACGTATGGGATATACATTCCTACCAGGAGGGGCAAAGTTTCCCAAACCTTAAAATGCCTATAAATACACCCCTCACCACACCCACAATTCAGTTTTACAAACTTTGCCTCCGATGGAGGTGGTGAAGTAAGTTTGGGCTAGATTCTACGTTGATATGCGCTCCGCAGCAAGTTGGAGCCCGGTTTTCCTCTCAGCGTGCAGTGAATGTCAGAGGGATGTGAGGAGAGTATTGCCTATTTGAATGCAGTGATCTCCTTCTACGGGGTCTATTTCATAGGTTCTCTGTTATCGGTCGTAGAGATTCATCTCTTACCTCCCTTTTCAGATCGACGATATACTCTTATATATACCATTACCTCTGCTGATTCTCGTTTCAGTACTGGTTTGGCTTTCTACAAACATGTAGATGAGTGTCCTGGGGTAAGTAAATCTTATTTTCTGTGACACTCTAAGCTATGGTTGGGCACTTTGTTTATAAAGTTCTAAATATATGTATTCAAACATTTATTTGCCTTGACTCAGAATGTTCAACTTTCCTTATTTTTCAGACAGTCAGTTTCATATTTGGGATAATGCATTTGAATTAATCATTTTTTCTTACCTTCAAAAATTTGACTCTTTTTTTCCTGTGGGCTGTTAGGCTCGCGGGGGCTGAAAATGCTTCATTTTATTGCGTCATTCTTGGCGCGGACTTTTTTGGTGCAAAAATTATTTTCCGTTTCCGGCGTCATACGTGTCGCCGGAAGTTGCGTCATTTTTTGACGTTATTTTGCGCCAAAAATGTCGGCGTTCTGGATGTGGCGTCATTTTTGGCGCCAAAAGCATTTAGGCGCCAAATAATGTGGGCGTCTTATTTGGCGCTAAAATATAAGGGCGTCGCTTTTGTCTCCACATTATTTAAGTCTTATTTTTTCATTGCTTCTGGTTGCTAGAAGCTTGTTCTTTGGCATTTTTTTCCCATTCCTGAAACTGTCATTTAAGGAATTTGATCAATTTTGCTTTATATGTTGTTTTTTCTCTTACATATTGCAAGATGTCTCACGTTGCATCTGAGTCAGAAGATACTACAGGAAAATCGCTGTCTAGTGCTGGAGCTATCAAGCTAAGTGTATCTGCTATAATTTTTGGTATCTGTTTCTCCAGCTGTTGTTTGTATTGCATGTCATGACAAACTTATTAATGCAGATAAAATTTCCTTTAGTACTGTTACATTACCTGTTGCTGTTCCGTCAACATCTAATTTTCAGAGTGTTCCTGATAAACATAAGAGATTTTATTTTTTAAATCCATTAAGAAGGCTATGTCTGTTATTTCTCCTTCTAGTTTACATAAAAGTCTTTTAAAACTTCGCTTTTTTCAGATGAATTTTTAAATGAACATCATCATTCTGATACTGATAATGGTTCTTCTGGTTCAGAGGTTTCTGTCTCAGAGGTTGATGCTGATAAATCTTTGTATTTGTTCAAGATGGAATTTATTCGTTCTTTATTTAAAGAAGTATTAATTGCATTAGAAATAGAGGATTCTGGTCCTCTTGATACTAAATCTAAACGTTTAATTAAGGTTTTTAAATCTCCTGTAGTTATTCCAGAAGTGTTTAATCTCCCTGATGCTATTTCTGAAGTAATTTCCAGGGAATGGAATAATTTGGGTAATTCTTTTACTCCTTCTAAACGTTTAAGCAATTATATCCTGTGCCATCTGACAGATTAGAGTTTTTTTGGGACAAAATCCCTAAGGTTATGGGGCTGTCTCTACTCCTGCTAAATGTGCTACTATTCCTACGGTAGATAGTAATTCATTTTAAGGATCCTTTAGATAGGAAAATTGAATCCTTTCTAAGAAAAGCTTACTTATGTTCAGGTAATCTTCTTAGACCTGCTATATTTTTAGCGGATGTTGCTGCAGCTTCAACTTTTTGGTTAGAAGCTTTAGCGCAACAAGTAACAGATCATAATTTTATAGCATTATTATTATTCTATAACATGCTAATAATTTTATTGGTGATACCATCTTTTGATATCATTAGAGTTGATGTCAGGTATATGTCTCTAGCTATTTTAGCTAGAAAAGCTTTATGGATTAAACTTGGAATGCTGATATGTCTTCTAAGTCTACTTTGCTTTCCTTTTCTTTCCAGGGTAATAAATTATTATTTCAACTGTTTCTGGAAGGAAGGGAACTTTTTTACCAAAGGATAAAAAATCTAAGGTAAATTTAGGTCTAATAATCATTTTTCGTTCCTTTCCTCACAATAAGGAACAAAAGCCTGATCCTTCATCATCAGGAGCGGTATCAGTTTGGAAACTATTTCCAGTTTGGAATATATCCAAGCCTTATAGAAAACCTATAGCCAGCTCCCAAGTACCCATGAAGGTGCGGACCTTATTCCAGCTCAGCTGGTATGGGGCAGATTACGTTTTCTTCAAAGAAATTTTGATCAATTCCGTTCTCAATTTCTGGTTTTAGAACATTGTTTCAGAAAGGTACAGCATTGGCTTCAGTTAAGGCCTCCTGCTAAGAGATTTTTTTCTTTCCCGTGTCCCAGTTAACACAGCAAAGGCTCAGCATTTCTGAAATGTGTTTCAGATCTAGATTTGGCTGGAGTAATTATGCCAGTTCCAGTTCTGGAACAGGGGCTGGGGTTTTATTTTATCTCTTCATTGTACCAAAGAAGGTCAATTCCTTCAGACCAGTTCCGGATCTATCAATATTGAATCGTTATGTAAGGATACCAATATTCAGTTTCTGTAGGACTGTCCTGCCTTTTGTTTAGCAAGGGCATTATATGTCTACAATAGATTTACAGGATGTGTATCTGCATATTCCGATTCATCCAGATCACTTTTAGTGTCTGAGATTCTCTTTTTAGACAAGCATTACCAGTTTTGTGGCTCTACCGTTTGGCCTAGCCTCAGTTCCAAGAATTTTTTTCAAAGATTCTCGGTGCCCTTCTTTCTGTAATCAGAGAACAGGGTTTTGGTATTTCCTTATTGGACGATATCTGGGTACTTGCTCAGTCTTCTCATTTTCGAAGAATCTCATATGAATCGACTTGTGTTGTTTCTTCAAGTTCATGGTTGGAGGATCAATTTACCAATCAGTTCATTGATTCCTCAGACAAGGGTAACCTTTTTAGGTTTCTAGAATAGATTCAGTGTCTATGACTCTGTCCTTGTCAGACAAGAGAAGTTTAACATTGATTTCAGCTTGTCAAAACCTTCAGTCACAATCATTCCCTTTGGTAGCCTTATGCATGGAAATTTTAGGTCTTAGGACTGCCGCATCAGATGCGATCTCCTTTGCTCGTTTTCACATGCGACCTCTTCAGCTCTGTATGCTGAACCAATGGTGCAGGGATTACTCAAAGATATCTCACTTAATATCTTTAAACCGATTATACGACACTATCTGACATGGTGGACAGATCACCATCGTTTAGTTCAGGGGGCTTCTTTGTTCTTCCGACCTGGACTATAATCTCAACAGATGCAAGTCTTACAGGTTGGGGAGCTGTGTGGGGGTATCTGACGGCACAAGGGGTTTGGGAATCTCAGGAGGTGAGATTTCCGATCAATATTTTGGAACTCCGTGCAATTTCAGAGCTCTTCAGTCTTGGCCTCTTCTGAAGAGAGAGTTGTTCATTTGTTTTCAGATAGACAATGTCACAACTGTGGCATACATCAATCATCAAGGAGGGACTCACAGTCCTCTGGCTATGAAAGAAGTATCTCGAATTTTGGTTTGGGCGGAATCCAGCTCCTGTCTAATCTCTGCGGTTCATATCCCAGGTATGGACAATTGGAAAGCGGATTATCTCAGTCGCCAAACGTTGCACCTGGGCGAATGGTCTTCACCCAGAGGTATTTCCTCAGATTGTTCAAATGTGGGAACTCCCAGAAATAGATCTGATGGCTTCTCATCTAAACAAGAAACTTCCCTGGTATCTGTCCGGATTCAGGGATCCTCGGGCGGCGGCAGTGGATGCATTATCTCTTCCTTAAAAGTGTCATCCTGCCTATATCTTTCCGCCTCTAGTTCTTCTTCCAAGGGTATTCTCCAATATTCTAAGGAATGCTCGTTTGTCCTGCTGGTAGCTCCAGCATGGCCTCACAGGTTTTGGTATGCAGATCTTGTCCAGATGACCTCTTGCCAGCTGTGGACTCTTCCGTTAAGACCAGTCTTCTGTCTCAAGGTTCTTTTTTCCATCAGGATCTCAAAACCTTAATTTTAAGGTGTGGAGTTTGAACGCTTGATTCTTGGTCAAAGAGGTTTCTCTGACTCTGTGATTGATACTATGTGACAGGCTCGTAAATCTGTATCTAGAGAGATATATTATAGAGTCTGGAAGACTTATATTTCTTCAGGATGGTTTAGATAAAGGTTTGTCCGCAAGTTTCTTGAAAGACAAATCTCTGCTCTTTCTGTTCTTTTTCACAGAAGGATTGCTAATCTTCCTGATATTCATTGTTTTGTACAAGCTTTGGTTCGTATAAAACCTGTCATTAAGTCAATTTCTCCTCCTTGGAGTTTGAATTTGGTTCTGGGGGCTCTTCAAGCTCCTCCTTTTGATCCCATGCATTCTTTGGTCATTATATTACTTTCTTGGAAAGTTTTGTTTCTTTTGGCCATCTCTTCTGCCAGAAGAGTCTCTGAATTATCTACTCTTTTTTGTGAGTCTCCTTTTCTGATTTTGCATCAGGATAAGGCGGTGCTGCGAACGTCTTTTGAATTTTTTACCTAAGGTTGTGAATTCTAACAACATTAGTAGAGAAATTGTGGTTCCTTCATTATGTCCTAATCCTATGAATTCTAAGGAGAAATCATTGCATTCTTTGGATGCTGTTAGAGCTTTGTAATATTATGTTGAAGCTATTAAGTCTTTCCGAAAGACTTCTAGTCTATTTGTCATCTTTTCCGGTTCTAGAAAAGATCAGAAAGCTTCTGCTATTTCTTTGGCATCTTGGTTGAAATCTTTATTTCATCATGCCTATGTTGAGTCGGGTAACACTCCGCCTCAAAGGATTACAGCTCATTCTACTAGGTTAGTTTCTACTTCCTGGGCGTTTAAGAATGAAGCTTCGGTTGATCAGATTTGCAAAACAGCAACTTGGTCCTCTTTGCATACTTTTACTAAATTCTACCATTTTGATGTGTTTTCTTCTTCTGAAGCAGTTTTTGGTAGAAACGTACTTCAGGCAGTGGTTTCAGTTTGAATCTTCTGCTTATGTTTTTTCATTAAAATTTTTATTCTGGGTGTGGATTATTTTCAGCAGGAATTGGCTGTCTTTATTTTATCCCTCCCTCTCTAGTGACTCTTGTGTGGAAAGATCCACATCTTGGGTAATCATTATCCCATACGTCACTAGCTCATGGACTCTTGCTAATTACATGAAAGAAAACATAATTTATGTAAGAACTTACCTGATAAATTCATTTCTTTCATATTAGCAAGAGTCCATGAGGCCCGCCCTTTTTTGTGGTGGTTTTGATTTTTTTGTATAAAGCACAATTATTCCAATTCCTTATTTTATATGCTTTCGCACTTTTTTCTTATCACCCCACTTCTTGGCTATTCGTTAAACTGAATTGTGGGTGTGGTGAGGGGTGTATTTATAGGCATTTTAAGGTTTGGGAAACTTTGCCCCTCCTGGTAGGAATGTATATCCCATACGTCACTAGCTCATGGACTCTTGCTAATATGAAAGAAATGAATTTATCAGGTAAGTTCTTACATAAATTATGTTTTTGTGGTTTTCCTGTCCCTTTAATGCCCTACAGGGATCCCATTTCAATAAGGCTTTTCCTTCCCAGAAGAATAAAATCTAGGGTACAATTGGAAAATGTAAGAACAAAGGACTGGGGGTGGTTGCATTTTATGAAATATGTATTAACTCAGGTGGGAGCCTCTGATCTAAACAAATTTATAAGGCACACTATATTCTTTACATGGCCAAGTTTCCAAGGGGGTTTAAAGGGACTTTATAATGTCTGACTCAGCTTGAACATAATGGTTACTGTGCCTGCAACTCTCTTCAGAGCCGTTCTCTCATTTTAACCCTTTACATGTGTTGGTTGGTGAACTCTGTACCTGCATACTGGGCTCCACCATCTTCAAGCTCACATATTCTTGTACCATGAGACAAAAGAAGTGAATATTCACAGGTTACTGATGTTGCACAGTGAATCATGTGTATCAGGCTAGCATACATATAAAGGGGTCGATTTATCAAGCTATGGCGGACAGGAGTGTACATACGCGCCCCTGTCCGCCGCAGCTCGCCTCTGGCTGACGGAATTTAGCATTGCACAAGAACGCAATTTTGCGCTCTTGTGCAACGTTGCACCCTGTCCGCGCACAGCCAATCAAGCGTGGGCAGGAGCTGTCAATTTCCCCGGTCGGACGAGACCTGGGAAGATTAAAAATTCGCCACCGAAGAGGTGGTGAAGAGGTTAGTGAAGCAGCGGTCTCATGACCGCTGCTTCATAAACACTGACTGGAGGTTCTCTTGTGAGAAGGCTGGCGAAGCCTTTCATAAATCGACCCTAAAATACAGAGTGGGAGGGTTATATTTTTTGTAGTTTTATACATATTTTGAAAATTACATGACACACACAGATATGTATGTATGTATATATATATATACATAATCCACAGCAAAGAAAAAGATATATCTGAACCAGCTCCGTCCACAGTAAAGGCAATAGGTGTGATAACAATGATTAGAGAATGGAGCGCATACATTAGCATTCAGAAGCATCGAAAGTTCCCATATAATATGCCAAAAGTTATAAGCGCAACCTGCAGAAAGAAGTCACAAAAACACAGGATGATAACTCACCACCCTCGGTAATTGGACTTCTCTGCACAACAGGACTGAGCACTTCAATGGCAGACGGTAACTCCAGTATGCGCTCCAAATATATATAAAAATTAACGGACACATTAATCATATAGAGCAATGCAAACACTGCAAAATGTAAAGGCCTTTCTCAGTATCTTGCACGTAAACCTGAAGTGCAGCATACAGCTGTAAAAATAAAATTGTCACTGATCTGTGAATACAAATGTCTTTTGTCACAGAGTACAAGAATCTCTGAGCTCCAAGATGGTGTGTCACCCAGTATGCAGATGTGGAGCTTTATTAACAGGCAGGAGTAAGGATTTAAAATAAGAGAATGTATTTGAAGAGAACTGTGGACACAGGAGTAAAACACAGTGTGCAGCAGTTTAAAGATGCATAAAACTGGGGGGGGGGGGGGCGGAGCCAGCCTAGGAGGGGAACAGACGTGTTTTTTTAGAGCTCCCGCTTACATTCCACATAACTCTAACTTTATTGCGAATATATCTGTTATCTGACATCCTAAGCCCATTCAGCTTTAAATACAAACGCCCCTGAACTCAGGGATACCAAGAATTTGCAGCTAGGTTAAGTAGGAGCTACTACTAAACACTTCTATATGATGCGGCCCTGATCCCGGGAAACCTTGCATAATCCTCATTGCTCTGCTGGAGCAAATTTCACCATACCCGGAGATCAGAGCGGCGGATCCCCTCCCTTCTTCTTCCAACATACAACTGGGCTTAAGCGCTGCTTGCAGGAGAGAAGAAGAGGCGTCAAGACAGATAAAAATAATTACTACGCTCCTCAGACAGCACTATACGGAAACGGTTTCTCTCTTGCATCATGGAGGAGCACGATACACTGATCCAGTCTCTGCTAAAATTAAGTAAGTGTTTAATAAGTTTATATTCTACTATATACCTTACATATTTGTAATTGCTTGTAAGTGCTCATAATGTATATCCCACGAGGACACATGTTACCCCACCCTATTATTCAAGTATTTACCTTACAGAACTAGACACTATGCTTGGGTGGCTAGATTAACATTACAGTCTGCGCTATACAGAGGCTCCTTATAAACAATTAGATTTGAGTCAGTTAGGGGAATCAGAGTGGACGCCCTATGTCACACATAGCTGCTACACATGCAGCTTAATACCCTGACATACCCCACTTTAACTCGCTTGTCAAGAATCTACTCAATAATGTAACCCCTACTGCCTAATGAAGCCTCAAGCACCACACCCCCACTCCTAACTAAACCTACCCACCATACGATTCAAATTAACACCCAGGTCACAATAAGGACATTCTAGCATCTCCTAGTGCAACAGTAAGCTGGCTTATCTCGACCACCAAGAAGATAATGTCAGATTCACCTAGGCACTTACACAGTAATAGATCTTTACTGCTTGTTACTTCACCTTACTTATGATATAACCTTCTGGACTTTCTATCTTGCTTCTAGCTCACATTCTCTCCCACTTAGTCGGCAAGCACTATGTAGATTAATACCCAGAATGCGCGGACACTTGCAGGCCCAGAGCTAGGATGGAACAGTATATACCCTACCTATATCAAAAAATTATGTTCTTTGTATTAATTGTCACTTCTCCTCCCTCTAATTACTTACACTTTTCACAAGGGCCCCCCCTCTTTCTTTCCCCCCCCCCCTATTTAAATCAAAACAGCTATTGCCTGTTGATTCCCCCATCTCTCTCTTTTCTATCTTTTAACTTTAATTATTGCATTTCCTATACCAGATACTAATTCTCCTCATCTAGGCCCAAAAGTGGCCATTGTCAAAGCCAAATTCCTCTCTAACACCATATAAGTTTGCAAGGTTCAAGAGTAACCCGCAGTTTCAATAGAGGAACACATGTAAGATATGATAATAATATAAAACTGAGGTTCATGCTACTTACCTAAAAAGACTCATCTCCTGACCTTCTATTATACGATACCTTACTATTGTGAAATATGTGTTTTTGCTTTATTTTTATGTCTTATGGTATTTCATGTTTGTTAAATTTCTTCTAACAACCTCAATAAAAAAAATGTAAAAAAAAAAAAAAAAAAAAAAATGCATAAAACCCATTTTTTTCTTCCATGATTCAGATAGAACATATAATTTAAAAAATGTTCCAATTTACTTTTTTTTTTTTTTTTTTAAATGTTATAGCTTTTTATTGTTTGCTTTTTATTGCGCTTGAAAAAGACATTTGCCGAAACTGGTTGAGCACTTTTTATGTAACAGACATTTTAATTGTGTGAACTTTTATAAAGTGTTCAGTAAAGCTGTATTTTTTATTTACTATGTTCCAGTTTTTTCTGAATAAAAGAATTTGATCTAACTCATCCTCTGTGAGTATACTGCATTCAGTGCATCGTTTGGCTTGATTTTATTGCACAATTGTGATTCTCTCTCCCTGAGGCTACCACGCGAAAATGAAAAATCGTATTGCTTAGTTTAAGGAGGAGAGGAACGGCGCCTCCATTCTACGAAAATTGCCTTCTGTTTTGATGCTTAGCTATAATTGGATTTTGTGGTATGCAGCTATCAATATTGTGAGCCACCATTCTAATTAGTGCACAATCTAGCATTACAAGTGAATAGTTAAGAGATTTACAAGAGAGGGCTAGATTACAAGTGAGGAGAAAAAGGTTCTGCGCTAGCGCAATTGTGCCTTTGCAGGTCATTTTAATTTCACTTTTGTTACAAGTGGAGCGAAATCATGACTGCGCTAGCGCAATTGCCATTTTTTTTTTATTGAGGCTAATTTCGAGGCATACAAAACAATGTAATGCTGACAGTGTTGAGAAAATATACAATTTAGGAGTTGACATAATGATTAGGGAATAAAAGGAAACAAAACAGGATACGTGCAAAAATGTTCAGTATTCTATGGCAAATAAATAAACCTAAAGGAGAAACAACACTTAGACAGTTTGCCTACAAAACTAAAGTTTCTGTGAATGAAGATCACAAAAGAAGGCGCTTCCTAGTGTAATACTGCATAAGCAATCAATAGTTTCAGTAACAGGGAGTGAAAATATACTCACAAGTGGAGCAGCACTAAATGTGCTAAGTGGCGCAGGCTGAGATCTTAACAGTTTCCCAGCAAACTGATCCTCCAGAGGATGTTGTGGCCCAGGTGTGCCAGGGATTTGGTCCAATAAAGCTCAGGCTTCCATGTTATTAAGCATAATTTTTATTAAAAACAATATTAAAAAACGTTGGGTATATACATTACCAAAAGTGATTAAAATGGTCAATGTAACAGATTACAACGCGTTTCTCAGCTTGTACCTAGCTGTTTCATCAGGCATCTCTTGATAACATGGATACACTGGCTTTTATAACTCTCATGCATGCTCCCTTAATTGGATACTCCCACTCCAACCATTCACAGGTGTGGTAATCAGTATCACACCTGTCCTGAAAAAATCAGTCAACCATATTCAAAAAAATTTATAATACACACATATCCCATTATATTAAAAAAGTGGTCAGCAAAAATATCACAATAAACCGATATAAATAAACCAATATAAATCTGAATAACCATCATATGTTTGATCATACAGTGTATAAACACAATTGCTTTATCTGTTAACACTCATAAAACAGTATAAAAAACTTTGAAGGCAACTTACTAGCTCTATCAATCTCTCAGATAATATAACTTTACATATGGAATACATTTGTGCCCCTCCTTGATGATCTGTATCAGTATCAATACCCTAGTGTTACTGGCAATATTGTTCCGAATATTCCCTTATTTGAGTTTTTTATTTAGAATCCCGTATAAAGATCAATTCTACTACACGGTGACTAATTATGTTCACCTATATGTGTTCATTTATGTTACAATAATTTTTTGATGATATAATAAATTTCCACTGTGCTGTGTATGCATATATGTTATAAACTGTTATGACACCTAAAATGTAAATGAACAATAGGGTGAAATATAGGTATGATCTAAACATACAGAACGGAACTAAAATATAAATTACGTTAAGTGATCACTGCTTCCCAGTGAATATAACCCTTGTAATATAAGGCTTGTAATCCTTAGATAATATAAAAATATACCTTGATGGCGACTTAAAGGGACAGTCAAGTCCAAAAAAAACTTTCATGATTTAAATAGGGCATACAATTTTAAACAACTTCCCAATTTACTTTTATCAACCAATTTTGCTTTGTTATCTTGGTATTCTTAGTTGAAAGCTAAAACTAGGAGGTTCATATGCTAATTTCTTTGACCTTGAAGACTGCCTCTAATCTGAATGCATTGTGACCACTAGAGGGCGTTAGTTCACATGTTTCATATAGATAACATTGAGCTCATGCACGTAGTGACCTAGGACTGAGCACTGATTGGCTAAACTGCATGTCTGTCAAAAGAACTGAAATAAGGGGGCAGTCAGCAGAAGCTTAGATACAAGATAATTACAGAGGTAAAAAGTATATTAATATAACTGTGTTGGTTGTGCAAAACTGGGGAACGGGTAATAAAGGGATTATCTATCTTTTAAAACAATAATTTCTTTTTAAACAACAAAAATTCTGGTGTTGACTGTCCCTTTAATGTGTTTGTTAGGTTGTAATACCACCTGAGTGTGGTGATATATCGACGCTCTGTGATAGGATAAAAACGTAGAGGGGAGTGTAAGGGGGTGTGACTTTAATACATGACTCAGACCAATAAAACTAATGATCTAGACGAGTGCTACCCCTAAAACAGTGATGTCATTATTAGAATCTATACAAGGATAAATTGCGATAATGTGTTTACTAAAATCATAAGATATTATACTAATGTAATCTAACGTGAAATACTAAAAATAATATAACGTGCTCTTTAAAAAAAGGGGAACATAATATATTGAGATTGTAATGTACTGTTTTTAATAAAAATTATAAAAATTATGCTTAATAACATGGAAGTCTGAGCTTTATTGGACCAAATCCTTGGCACACTTGGACCACAATATCCTCTGGAGGATCAGTTTGCTGGGAAACTGTTAAGATCTCAGCCTGCGCCACTTGTGAGTATATTTTCACTCCCTGTTACTGAAATTGTTGATTGCTTATGCAGTATTACACTAGGAGGCGCCTTCTGTTGTGATCTTCATTCACAGATACCTTGGATTTGCTGCTGTTTTTAAAGGGACAGTCAATCATAGAATTGTTATTGTTTTAAAAGATAGATAATCCCTTTATTACTCATTCCCCAGTTTTGCATAACCAACACAGTTATATTAATACACTTTTTACCTCTGTGATTACCTTGTATCTAGGAACCTTCTTCCAGCCCCCTGATCACATGACTGTGACTGTTTATTATCTATTGTCTTAAATTTAGCATTGTATTGTGCTAGATCTTAAATAACTTTGTGTGCCTGTTATCTATATAGCCCACGTGTACTTTCTGTCTCTTTGTGTTGAAAAGAGATTTAAAAAGCCTGTGATAAGAGGCAGCCCTCAAAGGCTTAGAAATTAGCATATGAGCCTACCTATGTTTAGTTTAAACTAAGAATACCAAGAGAAAAAAGCAAATTTGATGATAAAAGTAAATTGAAAAGTCGATTAAAATTAAAATTCCTATCTGAATAATGAAAGTTTAATTTATACTTGACTGTCCCTTTAAGGAGAAGAGCTGCCGGGATTTCATTTATCCATCCACTGTTGTAACACAAGTTTATCAGCACAGAGGACTGCAATCTCATACACAGGATTTTCCAGCAAGGACTCAGATAAGATTAATCATCCTGTGCACATTCTGCGCATCTCTGTGCACACTGCATAGTATATATTTGGTGTGTCTCTATGTATTTGTGTATCTAACGTAATAAGTTAATCAATTTAATTAGAAGTTCTTATATATACAATTAACAGTTTTTCACTGGTTAAGCGCCCCCTAGAGTTGGACACGATTGTGTCATTAACAGTTTTGCCTACAATACTATGTACCTCCTATAATGATCATGGGGTCACTTATGGACCTCCTATAGATGATTTGGTATAGCAGAGGGCGCTCTAAAACAAAAGAGACCACTTGTGGATCTCAACTGGTTAGCCTCATTTTTAAAATATAAGAAAAACTATGTAATTAGACCAATAAACTGTGTAGGCAATTATTTAAATACCATTAGCTTTGTGTATGTAGTCCTGAGTATAATAAATGTCCAGGGCTACATAATGTGTTATTCAATTGGTGGGGAAGCATTAAACAATCATTAAGTTCCTCCTGAGCTCTCCATTTGTAACTTCATAATAGTCACTCTATTGTCCTAGGGGGTATTGGTAATCTATAAGAATTATATATCTAGAGAGCCGTACAGGTGCATAAGGGAAGTATTTAAGCAAATAATATATACTGCTAAATAGGGAATTCTCCTAGAGCGTCCATTAAAGGTGAATTAAACGATGATTCTACACTATGTAGCGAAAAGAGACTCTTAAACTTTTAGGATAAAGCTTTAGGAGGAGTACGTGAGCACTGAAGCCCGCTTATGATTTCTAAGATATATAGAGGACTGATAAGAGCAGGAAGTATTTAGAGAATACATTCTGAACAATGATGGTGGTTGCCGTTATTACATTTTTTTTGCAGATTTAAATAATAGATCAATATGGCAAAACAGTTATAAACAGTTGTGGTTAACTTAACTGTACATGGAGATATTACCTTATATGACTCATTGGATCTAATAATGAGAGTATTGAATTTGCAGAAGGTGCATCAAGTGGCAAGAGGATATTTCCACGAGGACATTGTACACATAAAGAACAGAGACTATTTTGAGGTAGCATTCATCCATTTGAACTCATGCTAAACTAAACATGTGCAAACCTAGATAGCACTTTAAGTTTAGTGAGCGTAATGTAATATGCTGGGCAGTAATGGGAGAGTAAATAATAATACCCTAAGAAGAAGGTTGCTAGACTTGCCCTAGCGTAAATATATGCAATTTAAGCAGGCTGTCACACAGTCTATGAATACAGACTAGGCTTGTGTAGGGGTACGTCTTTTGGAACAAAGAATGGGATACATAAGAGTCCCTTGAAATGGATTTCACATTTACCCCACACCAGTTCTTATTGGAGGACAGTGGCTCCTTGATATGTTGGGCTGATCACCTAATTTCAAGAGGAGGGGAGTAGCAGCCATTCCACCCAGCAGGAGACTTTGGGAAAGTGTATTCTTGATGCGGCTGTATCGCTTCATGGGTTCGGGTTGAATTTTGATCAGGAGGACCCCATTGCGCATAGATCTTGATTGAGCCCTGTGTTGTGCTGCTGAGCAGGGGGAGCTTCAAGACTGCTCCTGTACGGAATGATTGTGAGAGGTAAGGTCGCAGCAAACATGGTCTGTCTTTCATAGGATCCAGATGAGCAGGTACATATGTCCTAAGTTCTGACAGGATAGGGAGGGTCGTTGGTAGCTGCACTTTCTTAGAGGTAAGTCCGGATCCTCCATCTGCTGGTTCGCTGGTCCGGTTCTTCCACCTCTCATGCGAGCAGTTATTGCTTTTGGTTTGCCGCTTCCCATCATCCAGCTCAGTAGCTCCGATTTCAGGGGGAGAGATCGTATGGAGCTGAGTTGGAGTGATACCAGGCTCGGATCCTTCACTTGCTTTACTGATCAGGTGGTTGAGGTTAAGCTGCTCTGGAGTATCAGCTGTCTCCGCGTACTGGATCTCCCCTCCGGCAATCTCTAGAGAGCTTCTTTTTCCGCTGTTGGGCAATCCCCTCTATCAATCTTGGATCCTTCCAGGTCAGAGTTCAATTATTCAATCTCCTGCAAGCTGGTTGGCAATAACCCATCAGGGGTATGCAGGGTAGGATAGAGGATTTTGATCATTCTCTCCTCCATTCTCTGGGCATGCTCCTGCAACATTGCCTGCAATTGTGCAATAAAGGTTTCCTCCATTTTCAGTGGATGTTTTTGCGTGGAGCTAGCGTGGGCGTATTTTATGATTAATCTCAATTTGTTGCATCTATTCAGTCCTCTTAGTAATAGGGGCAGTGCTGGCTTCAGAGAAATAACTGCGCACTCAGGGCACAGCTAGTTGTGGGGACGGTGTTGAGGCTTCTGGTATAGGGGAAGGCCTCAAGTGAAATAGCCCGGTACTGAGGGCAATTAAGCCGCATCTAGATCCAAAACCCTATATCTCAGATTAGGTCGCCAACAGCTAAACTTCTCCACTATTTTGAATAGGATAAATCCAGTTCAGCTTCACAGAAATTATTAGTTTTGGAGAAACCAGTAAGATGGCCTCCGCCCGTAAGTCCCTCCCCAATTTACTTTTAATATTGAATTTACATAAATCTCTTAGTATCCTTTGTTAAATGAGCAGCAATGCACTACTGAGAGCTAGCTAAACACATGGTGACCGTGAGAGGCCTATTTACCAGGTAGCTTCCAGAAGTGAATTGCTGCTTTTGAGCCTACCTAGGTATGTTTTTCAACAAAGGATACCAAAATAACAAAGGAAATTTGATAAGTAAATTGTAACCTTTTTAAAATTGCATGCTCTTTCGCAATTGTGCACGTTTAATTTTGATTTTTGCGTCCCTTTAAACAATGTTATTGTAACCATTTGCTAAAAATAGATAAATTCAACAAAACATAAATATACAGGATTTATGTACCTAAACCTAAATGATAGTTTGTAATATTAAAAATATAAGATTATTGTACAAGGTCATATCCATAATCCATTAACTACATTGACATCAAATATGCAGATATTGATATTTTTAACCGGTTAATTATTAGTGACAGTAATTTGTCTTACTCAAAAAACATTTGTTCCCAAATTCTTGAGGACCTTTCTTTACACATCCACACACGGTGGTACTTTTAGAAAACATTGTTACTAATACAAAATTACTATCATGAATATCAACGTTATCCTTGTATATTTATGCAAAAGAAGAAAAACAGCAAATGAACTGCCCCTACTTGTGTTCTGACAATATTGTTTTTTCTGGTCTACTCCATTTATAGGCGTGCTTTCTTACAATATGGGACTCGTTCAATCTGCAACCACAATGATTGGATTACAGGCGCAGACAGATAAGCAGCTCTCCCTCCTCTATTCGCAGAGGCTCGTGGGACTTCAAGCAGCAGTTGTCACTGGTTGCTGTCAGCTTTGTTCGCTCAGTCTGCCTGTGAGAGAAGTAAGATGGCGACCACTTCGAGTGGAAAGGTGTCTCGCCGTTGCCAAGGTAACCAACGTGAGCCAAAGCTTCTTTCCACGGGGCTGAAAAATAAACAGAACCGCGTAAAATAACAATTTTATAATTGATGATGTTTTGCAAGAATGTGTAGAAATTAAAACTCCAACAAATGTATTTTGTCTTTGAAGTTGTATTGATTTCTGTACGTTAACGTTAATAATTTGAAGTAACAATAATGAGGGATGCGGGGATTTCAGTCATTTTGAAGTAAATTTAGGTAAATGACAGACCGCGTTTTGTTCAAACTTCCATCACCTGAAGTTGCTATACGGATTTTTTTTGTTAGTTACTGTGTTCTGAAACTTCAGCATATGTAAGTGTCAGTTGATCAGGTTAGAATTTACTTTATTATGGATACATTACCCTATTGCCATGCATTAACAGAAGCTGAATTTGTAAAGGTATTTCATAGTATTTATTTTCAACCCTACTCTCAGTTTGTATTTAAATACAATTTAGTAAAGCTACTAAATACTAGATTTAGTGCAATGATAGACATTTGATAAAACTAAAAGGCCGATCTAAGCGTCAATAGCTCCCAAGAAAATCAAGCACTGCACTATAGTAACAGTAGGCAGCTTGTTCATGCATATTAAAGTGAAGGTCCATTTTGATTAGTGCCCGGTTTTTAATAAACCTATAAAAACAAGGGCACTTTAATTAATCAAAATTGACATTTCACTGTTTTCAAAAACGTACCTTTTAATCCTGGCAGCCGCTCCAGCACTTCCTCCGCCCGTCACAAGCCGTCTTCAATGGTCCAAATGACGAATCCGGCTTCCTCCAATCACAGCGTTGCATCAGGCCAAGATTCCCTGGGGGGGGGGGGGAAGCTGTGATTGGAGGAAGCCTGATTCGTCATTTCTGATGTCTACAGAGGCTTCCGACAGCCGGGGCAATCGCTGGAGCTGCTGCAAGGATTAAAAGCAGGGCCGGACTGGGAATGATAAACAGCCCTGGAAAATTTGTAGACCAGCCCTAAATTTTGCCGCGGCCATAGAATGCACATGCCAGATTTTTCACAGCTATTATAAAATTGTCTTTGTTTCATTTGTATCCTTTGTTGAAAAGCCAGAAGGTATGTACAGGAGTGTGCACGTGTCTGCAGTACTATATGGCAGCAGTTTTGCAACAATGTTATACATTAGCAAGAGCACTAGATGGCAGCACTATTTCCAGTCATATAGTGCTTCAGGCATGTGCACGCTAGCTATCAATATAACTTTTCAACAAAGAACATGAGAATGATTTGATAATATAAGTAAACCGGAAACTTTTTTAAAATTGTATTCTCTATCTGAATCATGAAAGAAAAATATATATATTATTTAAATACCTTTAACCCCTTAACGACCAACGACGTATGGGGTCCGTCCTGCAAAAAATGCAGTTAATGACCAAGGACGTACCCCGTACGTCTTTGGTCTTTGAAAGCAGTGGAAGCGATCCTGATCACTTCCAACTGCTTTCATGTTATAGCAGTGATGCCTCGATATTGAGGCATCCTGCTATAACATTTTTTAGCCCACAGATGAAGGGAGAGCCACCCTGTGGCCCTCTCTGCATCGGCCATCAATGGCCATGTTCGTTGGTGGGTGGGAGCTGATCCAGGGAGGCGGGTGGGCGGCCATCGTTGGGGAAGGGGGCGAGATCGGGTGCGCGCGTGCACGTGAGCGGGTGCGCGCGTGCACGTGAGCGGGTGCGCGCGTGCACGTGAGCGGGTGCGCGCGTGCACGTGAGCGGGTGCGCGCGTGCACGTGAGCGGGTGCGCTCGCGTGCACGTGAGCGGGTGCGCGCGTGGGCGGGTGGGAACCCTACACTATGGAACAAATGTTAAGTGGTACACGGTGGGAGAGAGGGTGGGAACATTACAAATTAACTTGTAATTTAGCGATCTGGGAGGGTTGGGGGTTGAGGGGGGGCAGCTACACTACAGAAAATAGAATTTTTAAAATAATAAAATATAATAAAAAACATATTTGATTTCAAACTGGGTACTGGCAGACAGCTGCCAGTACCCAATATGGCGCATAATAAGGCAGAGAGGGGGGTTAGAGAGCTGTTTGGGGGGGATCAGGGAGGTTGGGGGCTAAGGGGGGATCCTACAGAGCAGAATTATCATTTTTTTTTTTTTAAATCCCAAAAAAACTCTTATTTTAGTACTGGCAGACTTACTGCCAGTACTTAAGATGGCGGGGACAATTGTGGGGTGGGGGAGGGAAGAGAGCTGTTTGGGAGGGATCAGGGGGTGTGATGTGTCATGTGGGAGGTTGATACCTACACTAAAGCTAAAATTAACCCTACAAGCTCCCTAATTAACCCCTTCAATGCTGGGCATTATACACGTGTGGTGCGCAACGGCATTTAGCTGCCTTCTAATTACCAAAAAGCAAAGCCAAAGCCATATATGTCTGCTATTTCTGAACAAAGGGGATCCCAGAGAAGCTTTTACAACCATTTATGACATAATTGCACAAGCTGTTTGTAAATAATTTCAGCGAGAAACCTAAAATTGTGAAAAATTTAACGCTTTATTTTTATTTGTTAGCATTTGGCGGTGAAATGGTGGCATGAAATATACCAAAATGGGCCTAGATCAATACTTTGGGTTGTCTACTACATTATACTAAAGCTAAAATTAACCCTAAAAGCTCCCTACAAGCTTCCTAATTAACCCCTTCAATGCTGGGCATAATACATGTGTGGTGCGCAGTGGCATTTTGCGGCCTTCTAAATACCAAAAAGCAATGCCAAAGCCATATATGTCTGCAATTTCTGAACAAAGGGGATCCCAGAGAAGCATTTACAACCATTTGTGCCATAATTTCACAAGTTGTTTGTAAATAATTTCAGTGAGAAACCTAAAGTTTGTGAAAAAGTGAACAATTTTTTTTATTTGATCGCATTTGGTAGTGAAATGGTGGCATGAAATATACCAAAATGGGCCTAGATCAATACTTTGGGATGTCTTCTAAAAAAAAATATATGCATGTCAAGGGATATTCAGGGATTCCTGAAAGATATCAGTGTCCCAATGTAACTAGCGCTAATTTTGAAAAAAAGTGGTTTGGAAATAGCAAAGTGCTACTTGTATTTATGGCCCTATAACTTGCAAAAAAAGCAAAGCACATGTAAACATTGGGTATTTCTAAACTCAGGCCAAAATTTAGAAACTATTTAGCATGGGTGTTTTTTGGTGGTTGTAGATGTGTAACAGATTTTGGGGGTCAAAGTTAGAAAAAGCGTGTTTTTTTTCCATTTTTTCCTCATATTTTATAATTTTTTTTATAGTAAATTATAAGATATGATGAAAATAATGGTATCTTTAGAAAGTCCATTTAGTGGCGAGAAAAACGGTATATAATATGTGTGGGTACAGTAAATGAGTAAGAGGAAAATTACAGCTAAACACAAACGCTGCAGAAATGTAAAAATAGCCTTGGTCCCAAACGGACAGAAAATGGGAAAAGTGCTGTGGTCCTTAAGGGGTTAAAGGGACAGTCTAGGGAAAAAAATAAACTTTCATAATTCAGATAGGGCATGTACTTTTAAACAACTTTCCAATTTACATTTGTCATCAATTTTGCTTTGTTCTCTTGGTATTCTGAGTTGAAAGCTAAACCTAGGTAGGTGCATATGCTAATTCTAAGCCCTTGAAATACGGGGGAAGTCTGCAAAGGCTTAGATACAAGGTAAACACAGAGGTAAAAAGCATATTAATATAACAGTGTTGGTTGTGCAAAACTGGGGAATGGGCAATAAAGGGATCATCTATCTTTTTAAAGGGACAGTCTACATCAGAATTGATATTGTTTTAAAAGATAGATAATCCCTTTATTACCCATTCCCCAGTTTTGCATAACCAACACAGTTATATTAATACACTTTTTACCTCTTTGATTACCTCTGAAATCTAATTCTTTTTTTTTTTTTTTAATAACAATTAATACAATTTATACATTTTAAAAATAATAATAAAAAACATGATTTATGTAAGAATTTACCTGATAAATTAATTTCTTTCATATTGGCAAGAGTCCATGAGCTAGTGACGTATGGGATATACATTCCTACCAGGAGGGGCAAAGTTTCCCAAACCTCAAAAATGCCTATAAATACACCCCCCACCACAACCACAATTCAGTTTAACGAATAGCCAAGAAGTGGGGTGATAAGAAAGGAGCGAAAGCATCAACAAGGAATTGGAATAATTGTGCTTTATACAAAAAAATCATAACCACCATAAAAAGGGTGGGTCTCATGGACTCTTGCCAATATGAAAGAAATGAATTTATCAGGTAAATTCTTACATAAATTATGTTTTCTTTCATGTAATTGGCAAGAGTCCATGAGCTAGTGATGTATGGGATAGCAAATACCCAAGATGTGGCACTCCACGCAAGAGTCACTAGAGAGGGAGGGATAAAAATAAAGACAGCCAATTCCGCTGAAAAATTAATCCACAACCCAAATCAAAAGTTTTAATCTTATAAAGAAAAAAACTGAAATTATAAGCAAAAGAATCAAACTGAAACAGCTGCCTGAAGTATTTTTCTACCAAAAAACTGCTTCTGAAGAAGAGAGAACCTCAAAATGGTAGAATTTAGTAAAAATAAGCAAAGAAGACCAAGTTGCTACTTTGCAAATCTGATCAACAGAAGCTTCATTCTAAAAAAAAACCCAGGAAGTGAAAACTGACCTAGTAGAATGAGCCATAAACCTCTGAGGCTGGGATTTACCCGACTCTAAATAAGCATGATAAATCAAAAGCTTTAACCAAGACGCCAAAGAAATGGCAGAAGCCTTCTGACCTTTCCTAGAACCAGAAAAGATAATAAATAGACTAGAAGTCTTTCTGAAATCTTTAGTAGCTTCAACATAATATTTTGAAGCTCTTACCACATCCAAAGAATGAAAGGGTCTCTCCAGAAAATTCTTAGGATTAGGACAACATTAAGAAGGGACAACAATTTCTCTACTAAAGTTGTTGGAGTTCACAACTTTAGGTAAAAATTTAAACGAAGTCAGCAAAAACCGCCTTATCCTGATGAAAAATCAGAAAAGGAGACTCACAAGAAAGAGCAGATAAATGAGAAACTCTTCTAGCAGAAGAGATGACCAAAAGGAACAACACTTTCCAAGAAAGTAATTTAATGTCCAGAGAATGCATAGGCTCAAATGGAGGAGCCTGTAAAGCCTTCAAAACCAAAATAAGACTCCAAGGAGGAGAAATTGATTTAATGACAGGCTTGATATGAACCAAAGCCTGTGCAAAACAATGAATATCAGGAAGTTTAGCAATTTTTCTGTAGAACAAAACAGAAAGAGCAGAGATTTGACCTTTCAAAGAACTTGCAGACAAACCCTTATCTAAACCATCATGAATAAACTGTAAAATTCTAGGAATTCTAAAAGAATGCCAAGAGAATTTATGAGAAGAGCACCATGAAATGTAAGTCTTCCAAACTCGATAAAAAAATCTTTCTAGATACAGATTTACGAGCCTGCAACATAGAAATAATCACTGAGTCAGAGAAACCTCTATGACTAAGCGTTCAATTTCCATACCATCAAATTTAATAATTTGAGATCCTGATGGAAAAAAACAAACCTTGAGATATAAGGTCTGGCCTTAATGGAAGTGGCCAAGGTTGGCAACTGGACATCCGAACAAGATCCACATACCAAACCTGAGCGGCTATGCTGGAGCCACCAGCAGCACACACGATTGATCCATGATGATTTTGAAAATCATTCTTAAAAGAAGAACTAGAGGCGGAAAAATATAGGCAGGTTGAAAACTCCAAGGAAGTGTCAATGCATACACTACTTCCGCCTGAGGATCCCTCGACCTGGATAGGTACCTGGGAAGTTTCTTGTTTAGATGAGATGCC
The DNA here is from genome assembly GCF_027579735.1 of Bombina bombina. NCBI lineage: Eukaryota > Metazoa > Chordata > Amphibia > Anura > Bombinatoridae > Bombina > Bombina bombina. The sequence continues at coordinate 931,813,908 of NC_069499.1, read as the reverse complement.
ATCAGATCTATTTCTGGAAGCCCCCACATCTGAACAATTTAAAAAAACACATCTGGGTGAAGAGACCATTCTCCCGGATGTAAAGCTTGATGACAGAGATAATCCACTTCCCAATTGTCTATACCTGGGATATGGACCGCAGAAATTAGACAGGAGCTGGATTTTGCCCAAGCAAGTATCCAAGATACTTCTTTCATAGCCTGAGGACTGAGAGTCCCACCCTGATGATTGACATACGCCACAGTTGTGACATTGTCTGTTTGAAAACCAATAAACGTCTCTATCTTCAAAATAGAAGCCAAAACTGAAGAACTCTGAAAATCGAGTTCCAAAATATTGAATGATAATCTCGCCTCTTGAGATTTCCAAACTCCTTGTGCTGTCAGAGATCCCCAGACAGCTTCCCAACCTAAAAGACTCACATCTGTTGTGATCATGGTCTAGGTTGGATGATCCGAAGAGACCCGTAGAACTATACAATGGTGATCTAACCACCAAGTCAGAGATAGTTGAATATTGGGATTCAAGGATTTTAAATGTGATATCCTAGAATAATCCCTGCACCATTAATTCAGCATTAAAAACTGGAAAGGTTTCATATGAAAATGAGCAAAGGGAATCAAATCCAATGCTGCAGTCATGAGACCTAAAACTTCCATGCATATAGCTACTGAAGGAAATAATAGAGACTGAAGGTTCCGACAAGCTGAACCCAATATAAATTGTCTCTTGTCTGTTAGAGACAAAGACATTGACACAATCTATCTGGAAACCTAAAAAAGGTGACCCTTGTCTGAGGAATCGAGGAGCTTTTGATAAAAAGATCCTCCAACCATGTCTTTGAAGAAACAACAGAAGTTGAATCGTATGAGATTCTGCAGAACGAAAAGACTGAGCAAGTACCACGATATCGTCCAAATAAGGAAACACTGAGAACCTTGAAAAGATTCTTAGAGCTGTTGCTAGGCCAGAAGGAAAAGCAACAAATTGGTAATGCTTGTCTAAAAAAGAGAATCTCAGAAAATTAAAATAATCTGAATGAAAACAGAATATGAAGATATGAATCCTGTAAGTCTATTGTAGGCAATAATGCCCTTGCTGAACAAAAGGCAGAATAGACCTTATAATCACCATTCTGAAAGATGGTACTCTAACATGACAATTCAAAAGTTTTTCTTTCTTTGGGACAATGAATAGTTCTGAACAAAACCCCAGACCCCGTTCCTGAAACGGAACTGGTATGAATACCCCAGATAACTTCAGGTCTGAAACACACTTCAGGAAAGTCTGAGCCTTTACTGGAATAGCTAGAATATGTGAGAGAGAAAAAGACTTCTCACAGGCGGTCTTATTCTGAATCCTATTCTGTACCCCAATCTAAGAAGTTTGGACCGAAATTAACCAAACAACTTTAGAAAAATCTTAACCTGCCCCCTACCAGCTAAGCTGGAATAAGGGCCGCACCTTCATGCGAATTTGGGGGCTGGCTTTGATCTCTTAAATGGTTTGAAATCATTCCATTTTGAAGAAAGCTTCCATTAAGAAACATGTTACTTGGGGAAGAATTAGGTTTCTGTTCATCATTAAGAACAAAAACTAATATAAGCTTAGAACTTAATCTTGAAGCAAAAAAACTCCCTTCCCCAGAGTAACAGTTGAAAGTATTGAATCCAACTGTGAACCAAATAATGTATTACCTTGGAAGGAAATAAAAATAGAAATCTGGATTTTAGAAATCAAATCATCATTCCAAGATTTAAGTCACAAAGTTCTTCTAGCTAAATACATAGAATTAACCTCAATTTTGATAATATCAAAAAATGACATCACAAATGAAATTATTAGCATGTTGAATCAAGTTAACAATGCTAAACAAATCATAAACCAATACTTGTTGCGCTAAAGTTTCCAACCAAAAAAGATGAAACAGCTGCAACATCAGCCAAAGAAATTGCAGGCCTAAGAAAAGGACCTGAAAATAAAATAATTTTCCTTAGAAAAGATACAAGTTTCCCATCTAAAGGATCTTGAAAATAAATACTATTTTCCATAGGAATAGTAGTACGTTTAGCAAGAGTAGAGATCGCCCCATTAACTTTGGGGATCTTTTCCCAAAACTCCAAACTAACTGCTGGCAAACGATACAATTTTAAAACCTTAAAGAAGGAATAAAAGAAGTACCAGGCCTATTCCATTCTCCAGAATTAGGAACTGGAAAAAAACCTCTGAAGTAACCACAGGAGGTTAATAAGCAGAATTTTAAATGTTAGCTAGCCTTAAAATCAAGAGGACTAGTCTCCTCAATACGAACGAATGTACTCTATTTAAAAGTAAAAAAGTAGATTTGTTAGTGTCAATATCTGATGAAGGATATTCTGAATGAAATAAAACATCATCAGAGAAGGATAATTCAGTATGTTGTCGGTCATTTGAAAATTCATCAACTAAATGAGAAGTTTAAAAAAGACCTTTACATTTTATTAAAAGGCGGGATGGCAGACAAAGCCTTCAGAATAGAATCAGAAAAATATTCATACAAATTCCCAGGTATATCTTGTACATTAAATGTTAAAAGAATAGCAATAGACAATGCATTAATACTGATGGACATTTTTTTCTGCATGTAAAAGTTTATCATGATAACTTATTACGAACCATAGCTAAAGATAAAAATTCATAACATTAAAATAAATGAGCTTTGGTAGGACTGATATCAGTCAGTAGGAATCCAACAGTGTTTTCTGATACAGGAACAGTTTTAAGATATCTTGCAAATGTAAGAGAAAAAACAACATATAAAGCAAAATATCAATTTCCTTATATGACAGTTTCAGGAATGGGAAAAAAGGCAAACAAAATAAGCCTCTGGAAACCAGAAGCAAAATGAAATAAAGACTTAAATAATGTCAGAAATCTGGCGCCAAGTATGAAACCCACAACTGACAAAATATTTTTTGGCGGCAAAAACATCTGCAACAAACACGAGCGTCATAGATGACGCAACTACGTGAAAAATCTCGGCGCCAACTAAGATGCCGGAAATGACGAAATTACGTCAACAAACGTAATTCTCGCGCCAAAAAAGTCTTGCGCCAAGAATGACGCAATAAATTATAGCATTTTGCGCTCCCGCGAGCCTAACAGCCCACAATTTAAAAAAAAGTCAATTTGAAAATTTCAGGTAAAAATGTTTTTTTTTTTTTTATATGCATTTCCCAAAATGAAACTGACAGTCTGCGAAAAGGAAATATACTGATTAACCTGAATCATGGCAAATATAAGTACAAAACATATATTTAGAACTTTACATATAAAGTGCCAAACCATAGCTGAGAGTGTCTTAAATAAAAGAAAACATACTTACCAAAAGACACTCATTTACATAAAGTAGATAGCCAAACCAGTACTGAAACGAGAATCAGTAGAGGTAATGGTATATAAGAGTATATCGTCGATCTGAAAAGGGAGGTAGGAGATGAATCTCTATGACCGATAACAGAGAACCTATGAAATAGATCCCCTTTAGGATGACCATTGTATTCAATAGGTAATACTCCCTTAACATCCCTCTGTCATTCACTGCACTCTGAGAGGAACCGGGCTTCAGCATGCTGAGAAGCGCATATCAACGTAGAAATCTAGCACACTTTGCCCCTCCTGGTAGGAATGTATATCCCATACGTCACTAGCTCATGGACTGTTGCCAATTACATGAAAGAAATACACACTTGAGGCAGATTTTTTAAATTTATGATGGTAAAAATAGTAATAAAAATACACACACTTGATGCAGTTTTTTTTAAAAAAAAAATGATGATGGATTTGACCAGCAATTGTCATCAACTTCTGGGGCCCCATCCGATATGCAGCGTCGCCCGCAAAAGCTGTCGACGCCGGTTTTTGCGTGGGTTTGGTATCCTATATACAGCTCCGCATATAAATGAGGCACGTATATTTCACCCGTCGGACGTAGGTTTTTTTTCCCCATAAACTAACATATAAAACCCGCGCAATTTGGTATCCAATATCCAGCGCAAGGCCTTACGTGGCGAAAATGGATAAAACTTACTCCATTTTCACCTCGCCATAAAAACAGCCGTAGCAGGCCTTGCGCTGAGTATGGTGGCACCGTAACTCCCTAAAATGCCTGCATGCGCAATGTTTATCTACCTGTCAACCGCAATCCCCCACCGCAATACCTAATAAAGTGTATTAACCCCTAAACCGCCGCTCCCGGAGCCCACCGCCACCTACATTATATGTATTAACACCTAAACCGCTGCTCCCGGACCCCGCCGCACCTAAATAAAGTGTTAAACCCCTAAGCCGCCGCTTCCGGACCCCGCCGCCACCTACATTAAAATTATTAACCCCTAATCTGACCCCCCTACACCGCCGCCACCTACATAAAAATTATTAACCCCTAATCTGACCCCCCTACACCGCCGCCACCTACATTAAATATATTACCCCCTAAACCTAAGTCTAACCCTAACACCCCCTAACTTAATTATTATTTAAATTAATCTAAATAATATTAATATTATTAACTAAATTATTCCTATTTAAAACTAAATACTTACCTTTAAAATAAACCCTAAGATAGCTACAATATAATTAATAATTACATTGTAGCTATTTTAGGATTTATATTTATTTTACAGGTAACTTTGTATTTATTTTAGCTATGTACAATAGCTATTAAATAGTTAATAACTATTTAATAGCTACCTAGTTAAAATAATTACAAAATTACCTGTAAAATAAATCCTAACCTAAGTTACAAATACACCTAACACTACACTATCAATAAATTAATTAAATAAATTAGCTACAATTAAATAAACTAAACTATATTACAAAAAAACAAAACACTAAATTACAAAAAATAAAAAAATATTACAAGAGGTTTAATCTAATTACACCTAATCTAATCCCCCTAATAAAATAAAAAAGCCCCCCAAAATAATAAAATTCCCTGCCTTAAACTAAATTACAAATAGCCCTTAAAAGGACCTTTTGCGGGACATTGCCCCAAAGTAATCAGCTCTTTTACCAGCCCTTAAAAGGGCTTTTTGCAGGGCATTGCCCCAAAGTAATCAGCTCTTTTACCTGTAAAAAAAAGAAATACAATACCCCCCCCCCCAACATTACAACCCACACACCCCTACTCTAAAACCCACCCGACCCCCCCCCCCCTTAAAAAAAACCTAACACTACCCCATTGAAGATCACCCCACCTTGAGCCATCTTCACCCAGCCGGGCACCCGTGGTCATCCGATGGGGCAGAAGAGGACATCCGGACCGGCAGACATCTTCATCCAAGCGGCATCTTCTATCTTCATTCATCCGACGAGGAACGGCTCCATCTTGAAGACCTCCGGCGCGGAACATCCTTCTCGGCTGACGGACTAACGACGAATGAATATTCCTTTAAATGACGTCATCCAAGATGGCGTCCCTCGAATTCTGATTGGCTGATAGGATTCTATCAGCCAATCGGAATTAAGGTAGGAAAAATCTGATTGGTTGATTTAATCAGCCAATCGGATTGAAGTTCAATCCGATTTGCTGATTGGATCAGCCAATAGAATGCGAGGTCAATTTTATTGGCTGATCTAATCAGCCAATCGGATTGACCATATGGCATTCTGAGCAGCCTAGACAAGATATAACTATAGCAGCTGAATTTTAGGTGTGGCTGTGAGCAGTTGGCCTGGGCAAATTAGGGGAACCTATGTGTATTTTAGGGAGTTTAAGCCAGGGCATTATTTAAAGGCGCCAGTTGCGCTATGGTGCCTGGCTTTTTCGAGCCCTGGAAGCGATATTATAGTCAAAATTACACTTTCATGATTCAGATAGAGCATGCAACTTTCTAATTTACTCCTATTATCATTTTTCTTTCATTCTCTTGCTATCTTTATTTGAAAAAGCAAGAATGTAAGCTTAAGAGCCGGCCTATTTTTGGTTCAGAACCTGGGTAGCGCTTGCTGATTGGTGGCTACATTTAGATACCAATAAACAAGTGCGGTCCGTGGTTCTGAACCAAAAATTGACATGACTAAAGGGACACTGAACCCAATTTTTTTCTATCGTGATTCAGATAGGGCATGCAATTTTAAAAGGGACAGTTAAGTAAAAAAAAAAAAAAAATTTCTTGATTTAAATAGGGCATGTAATTTTAAACAACTTTCCAATTTACTTTTATTACCAATTTTGCTTTGTTATCTTGATATTCTTAGTTGAAAGCTAAATCTTGGAGGTATATATGCCAATTGCTTAGACCTTGAAGGCCACCTCTAATCTGAAAGCATTTTGACAGTTTTTCACCACTAGAGGGCATTAGTTCATGTGTTTCATATAGATAACATTGAGCTCAGGCACATGAAGCTCCTAAGAGCAAGCACTGATTGGCTAAAAATGCAAGTCTGTCAAAAGAACTGAAATAAGGGGGCAGTTTGCAGAGCCATAGATATAAGGTAATTACAGAGGTAAAAAGTACATTATTATAACTGTGTTGGTTATGCAAAATTGGGGAATGGGTAATAAAGGGATTATCTACCTTTTTAAACAACAAAAATTCTGGTGTTTACTGTCCCTTTAAGCAACTTTCTAATTTACTCCTATTATCAAATTTTCTTCATTCTCTTGGTATCTTTATTTGAAAAGCAAGAATGTAAGTTTAGATGCCGGACCATTTTTTGTGAACAACCTGGGTTGTTCTTGCTGATTGGTGAATACATTCTCACACCAATAAACAAGTGTGGTTCTTAACCAAAAATTGTCTGGCTCCTTAGCTTAGATGAGGAGTCCAAAACCGCCAAGAAACAAGAGGTGATGAGGTAGTAGGGGGTAGGGGTTTAACCCTTGCAGCCCGGTATCCGTGACAGACAGCTCATAGCTATGTATGAACGTCTTGAGCAATTTTTTAAGGGTGCATGTACAATAAACTATCTCATTAAGCCATTTGAGGCTGGGTGTGAATGATGTGAGCTGCCCCTTTAAGACTGTATGCTGTGTGTGTTTTTGCATGTTGTGGTTTCTTCCTGTAAGACTGTGATCATTGTGTATGTCACAGCCCTTTTAAGACTCTGTGTGCATGGTCTGAGGTGTTGCTTCAAGGCTGTTTGCACTGTCTGTGTGTGTGCCTGTTCTATTAAAGGGACACTTAACCCCACATTTTCCTTTCATGATTTGGGTAGAGGATACAATTTTAAACAACATCCCAATTTACTTCTATTATCTAATTTGCTTCATTATTTAGATATCCTTTGTTGAAGAAATATCAACGCACATGGGGGAGCCAATCACACAAAGCATCTATGTTCAGCTACTGAGCTTATCTAGATATGCTTTTCAGCAAAGGGTATCAAGAGAATGAAGCAAATTAAATAATGGACGTAAATTAGAAAGTTGTTTAAAATTGCATGCTCTTTCTAAATCATCAAAGAAAAAATTGGGGTTTCATGTTCCTTTAAGACAGTGTTCACGTTACGTGAGTTGTCCCTTTAAAGGGATACTGGACCCAAAAAAAATTCATGATTCAGATAGAGCATGTAATTTTAAGCAACTTTCTAATTTACTCCTATTATCACATTTTCTTCATTCTCTTGGCATCCTTATTTGAAAAAGCAGGAATGCAAGCTTACGAGCCAGCCCATTTTTGATTCAGCACTTGGGTAGCGCTTGCTGATTGGTGGCTAAATGTACTCACCAATCAGCAAGTGCTGAACCTAAGATGGTCTGGCTCGTAAGCTTACATTCCTGCTTTTTCAAATAAAGATACCATGAGAACAAAGAATAATTAATAATAGAAGTAAATTAGAAAGTTGCTTAAAATTGCATGCTCTATCTGAATCATGAAAGCAAAAAATTGGGTTCAGTATCCCTTTAAGGCTGCATGTGCCCATGTGTGCTTGTGCATGCTGAGCATCCCTTAAGGCTCTGTGCACTTGGGTGCGCTTACAGCACTGTGTGCCTATCCTTTATAGGGACATGAAACCCAAAATTTTTCTTTCATGATTCAAATAGAGAATATGATTTTAAACAATTTTCCAGTTTACTTCTACAGTAGAATCTCGATTATCCCGAACTCAAGCAACCGGCACTCTCAAGCAACCGGAATTTTTTTTTAAACATGTTAGAGCATAAAGAAACAGTCCAGATCTCTTTAAACAGCAGGAGCTGTGGTAAATAGAGCGACGATAGACACACTTATCTGCTACACTAACCCACTCATTAGACAAACGGTAATAGGGACAGAAAATATACCGCAGCACTTACAATTGCATCAGCTTGGCAATCAGGGCGGGCTATCTCGCAACAGTACAGCATCCCTCTGTCATGTATAACTCATCCGGACCAGGGTTCACACTACTACTGGCAAGGGAGAGCCCAATGGGAGGATCCACTTCAACAGGCTGCTCAATCAATAACAAATTCCCAGAACGGCTCAATCTCTTGCTGAAAACAATGCTTTTTATTTCCTAAATAAACACATTGTTTTTAGCAAGAGATTGAGACGTTCTAGGAATTTGTTATTGATTGAGCATCCTGTTGAAGTCTGCCTCATACGATGTATCTAGTGTGCGCCTCTAACTGGCTCCTGGCCATGTTAGACCTATTTTTAATAGTGACTCTCAAGCAACCAGAAATACACTTATCCAGAATCTACCGCTCCCCATGTGTGCCGGTTAATTGAGATTCAACTGTATTATCTAATTGGCTTAATTCTCTTGGTTTTCTTTGTTGAAGCAGCATCAATGCACTACTATGAGCTTGCTTAAAGGGACAGTCTACACCAGAATTTTTATTGTTTTAAAAGATAGATAATCCCTTTATTACCCATTTCCCAGTTTTGCATAACCAACACAGTTATAATAATATACTTTTAACCTCTGTGATTATCTTGTATCTAAGCCTCTGCAAACTGCCCCTTTTTTTCAGTTCTTTTGACAGACTTGCAGTCTAGCCAATCAGTGCCTGCTCCCAGATTACTTCACGTGCACGAGCACAGTGTTATCTATATGAAATATGTGAACTAACACCCTCTAGTGGTGAAAAACTGTTAAACTGCAAACTGAAAGAGGTGGGCTTCAAGGTCTAAGAAATTAGCATATGAACCTCCTAGGTTAAGCTTTCAACTAAGAATACCAAGAGAACAAAGCAAAATTGGTGATAAAAGTAAATTGTAAAATTGTTTAAAATTACATGCTCTATCTGAATCCTGAAAGTTTATTTTGGCCTAGACTGTCCCTTTAACACATTGCATTAGCCAATAACATGAGGCACATATGTGCAGAGATCAGTCAGCAGCTCTTGAGCCTACCTCAATATAAATTTTCAACAAAGGATACCATGAGAACAAAACAAATTAGCTAATAGAAGTAAATTGGAAAGTTGTTTGAAATCACATATTTTATCTTAAAGGTTAAAGAAAAAAATGTGTGTTTCATGTCCCGTTAAAGACTATGCATGGTATCAGCTGTTCTTTTAATGCTTTAAAGATTTTTTGTTGTGTGAGTACTCGACCCTGTCCCTTTAAGACTTAGCCTACGTTTAAGGCTGTGTAAGAGGTTGTGTGCATATACTGTTATCTGTCCCTTTAAGACTACATGCTGTGTGAGTTGTCCCTTTTAAAGGCTGTATGGGTTGTGTGTGCCTATGCCTTTAAGACTGCATGAATGTGTGGTGAGTTGTACATGCGTGCCTGTCACTTTAAGACTTAGCATCCTTTTAAGGCTTGTGTGTGCGCATACCGAGTGCGGGGTGAGTTGCTTCTTTAACCCCTTAAGGACCAACGACGTACCCTGTACGTTGCCAGGGGATTCACCCGGTGGAAGCGATCCTGATCACTTTTAGCCGCTTTCATGTTATTGCAGTGATCCTGCAATAAAAAATTTTAGGCATCCGATGCAGAGAGAGCCACTCTGCGGCCCTCTCTGCATCGACCAGCGATGGTGCCGATCGTTGGTTGGTGGGTGGGAGCAGCAGCAGAGAGGCGGGTGGGCAGCCATTGCTGGGGGTGGGATCACGTGCGGGGGTACCGGGCGCAGGCGTGCGCATGGGCATGCAAGCAGGTACACACACGGGGGCGGGATTGAGTGGGAACCCTACACTATGGAACTATGGATGGAGAGAGGAGGGGGGGGAATTGGATCCCAGAGAAGCATTTACAACCATTTGTGCCATAATTGCACAAGCTGTTTGTAAATAATTTCAGTGTGGAACCTAACATTTGTGAAAAAGTGAACAACTTTTTTTTATTTTATCGCATTTGGCGGTCAAATGGCGGCATGAAATATACCAAAATGGGCCTAGATCAATACTTTGGGTTGTCTACTACACTAAAGCTAAAATTAACCCTACAAACTTCCTAATTAACCCATTCACTGCTGGGCATAATACAAGTGTGGTGCGCAGCGGCTTTCTTATTACCAAAAAGCAACGCCAAAGCCATATATGTCTGCTGTTTCTGATAAAAGGGGATCCCAGAGAAGCATTTATAACCATTTATGCCATAATTGCACAAGCTGTTTGTAAATAATTTCAGTGAGAAACCTAAAGTTTGTGAAAAAGTTAGTAAAAAATGTAACTATTTTTTTTATTTGATCGCATTTAGAGGTGAAATGGTGTCATGAAATATACCAAAACGGGCCTAGATCAATACTTTGGGTTGTCTACTAAAAAAAAATATATACATGTCAAAGGATATTCAGGGATTCCTGACAGATATCAATGTTCCAATGTAGCTATCACTAGTTTAAAAAAAAAAATTGTTTGGAAATAGCAAAGTGCTACTTGTACTTATTGTCCTATAACTTGCAAAGAACATGTAAACATTGGGTATTTCTAAACTAAGGACAACATTTAGAAACTCTTTAGCATGGTTGTTTTTTGATGGTTGTAGATGTGTAACAGACTTTGGGGGTCAACAATAGAAAAAGTGTGTTTTTTTTCATCATATTTTATATTTTTTTATAGTAAATTATAAGATATGATGAAAATAATGGTATCTTTAGAAAGTCCATTTAATGGCGATAAAAACTGTATATAATATGTGTGTGTACAGTAAATGAGTAAAAGGAAAATTACAGCTAAACACAAACACTGCAGAAATGTAAAAATAGCCTTGGTCCCAAACTGTCAGAAAAAAGAAAAGTGCTGTGGTCCTTAAGGGGTTAACGTCTGGTTGTGTGTGCCTCTACTATTAAGATTGAGTGCATATAGTATAAGTGTGTTAGTGTGTGTGTGTGTGTGTCTGTCCCTTTATGACTTAGAAAGCATGCAAGATTGTGTTGGTGCACATACTCTTGAAGTATTGGTCCTTGGTTTACAAACAGATATAAGATAAGGAAGCATGTGTGTGTACATAAAGTGATAACATAATGAGATCTGATTATTACCTGCAAGCTCAATCCATTTCAATAGGCTGTGGTTTTAAAAGCACAAAACCATCTATTTCATATGAACAAATAAACATGAACTTTTCATACATTTTATATTCTGCAGCTGGTATAACAAAATACATTAAAGGGAAAACTATTTCACAGAGTACTGTACCTTTTAAGTTTTGGGGCTATCTATTTTACTTTTTTATGTATCACTAAATTATAAAATATACCTTAAAGGGGCACTGTTACCTTTGTTGGATAATTGTGTTAAAGTTTATTTTTAACTTAAAGGAGCTATCTGCCAGAAATCACCAGCCCTTACAAGGCGAAAATGTCCTAAGTCACGTGGAAAAGTTGAAAGAATCAAGGAAGACTGTTACAGACTGCAGGTGAGCGATTTTTTTTTTTTTTTTTTGTGTGATTCTGATGTTAATATGCTTTGTGTGTATGTGATGCAGAACTAACTCTCATTAGTGAATATTGCGCAGCTAACTATGCTGTGTGAATATGATAAACAAGTTATGGGGCATTGGGGTATTGCATTATGGCCTAGTTATAAATTGTAACAGCACAGAATCTTTTTTTCTGTTTAGTTTATGCATATTAACAAATTTTTGGTTTGTAGTTTAAAATACATAAAATGGAATAAACAGTGGTGTAGTATTATTATTATTATTATTATTATTATTATTATTATTTTCATTTATTTTTATAGTACCGCAAAATTAATTTGTAGGCATTTTAAAGGTACTGTAAAGATAAAATTAAAGTGGATGTAAAGTTACGCTGTAAGGAAACCTAATAATCATTTGTGAAATCTTAGTTTGTTAAACCGCTATGTTATTATTTTTTTACATTCTATCATTTAGTTATTATTTATTTACAAAACTTTATTCTGTTTTCACCAGGACTTCTCCCAGTTGACACTTCCTAGTTCGGCGCAGTGTGACGTATAGAGTGGTCCCACCCGTGACGTATAGAGCGGTCCCATCCGCTCTATACGTATCTCTCAAGCGCACTCCTATCGATCTGTGGACCTGCGCATGCGCAAAATTCCTATTCCGTGACTTTGCAACATAGTATTCAATGAATGAATACATTCATGCAATACTATTTTGTCAGCGAGCACAGATTTGTGATCTTCGTAATTTACTATATTTATTTGCAAACATTAAAGTGAAGGTCAATTTAGATGAATTGGTGCCCAGTTTTTAGTAATCCTATTAAAAACAAGGGCACTTTAATTCATCAAAATTGAAATTTCACTTGTTTTCTTAAACAGTGATTCCTCTGGCCGTCGGAAGCCTCCTCATACGTCAGAAATGACGATTATGGCTTCCTCCGATCATGGCTTTCCCCCCGGGGAATCATGGCCTGAGGCAACACCGTGATTGGAGGAAGCCGGATTCGTCATTTTGGACCCGCGAATAGGGCTTGCGTCGGGTGGAGGAAGCCCTGCAGCGGCTGTCAGGATTAAAAGGTGAAGTTTTTTTTTTGTTTGTTTTTTTTTTTTTTTTAAAGAAAACAAGTGAAATGTCAATATTGATGAATTAAAGTGCCCTTGTTTTTAATAGGATTATTAAAAACCGGGCACTGATTCATCTAAATTGACCTTCACTTTAAAATAATATAGTTGTGCATTGAAATATATTAACAAATAGGCTATACAAAAAGAAATGATATTCCTTTTTATCATATTCGGCAATATATTTGTAAATTTATATAAATCATTAGTAAATAAAATCAACTTTGGTTGCAGACAATATACTTCGATTGCAGACAATCAAAGTATATTGCTCTATTCTGAAATTGAGGGCTATAGAGCATGCGCGTCACATGAACACGCATCTGAACTGAATAGGAAGAATTTTCTTTACTGAATGCGCAGAAGAAGCGCATGACTTTTTAAAAAAGGGGTTGAATGCCCCGGGTGGGGGGGACAATGATTGGCAATTGTAATTCACAAGAAGTGTCAATCAAAGAGACTATGGCGGGTGGAGGAAGTGCGGACAGAATTAGAAAAATAAAAGGTATAATTTAGCGATATTTGTGGGTTTTTTTTTTAAAAAAAAAAAAGATGAATTAAAGTTTCTCTATTTTGGATAAAAGAATAATGTGGCGTTAACGGCTGTCCTTAACTTTACATTCACTTTAAACTTTCATGAGTTTGAAACAACATGCTATTTTAAACAACTTTCCAATTTATTTCTATTAGAAAATTTGCTTTGTGCTTTTAGTATCCTTTGTTATAGAGCATATCTAGGTAGGCTCAGGAGCAACAATGTACTGCTGGGAGCTAGCAAGTGATTGGTGACTGCACCTATATGCCTCTTGTCTTTTGCTCACCAGATGTGTTCAGCTACCGTCCAGTAGCGCATTGCTGCTTCTGACCCTACTCTTCAACGAAGGATACCAAGATAATGAAGTAAATATGATAATAGAAGTAAATTTTAAACTTTTTTTTTTTTTTAATTACATTGGTCTATGTGAAACCTGAAAGTTTAATTTTGACTTTAATGTTCTTTTAAGATAGGTGTGTTTGCAGAACGACTTATTTGAAACATTAGCATGCACCAGGTGAGGATACACAAGAAGTATCCAAGGCATTTTGAGTGCACAATAATATTTATGTTTATGTGATATCTTTTCAAAGAAATATTTTTGCAAGTGTAAAAATGCTTGTGATTTCATTTTAATGATATAGATTTGTTTAATATAGCAGTAAAGAGCTTACAGATATCGAGATATATTTCTAATGAACCAAGATATTGCAGGTGCTTGGTAAACAATAGTCTAAATTCAATATAATCATTTAAAGGGACAGCCTACTCCAGAATGTTTATTGTTTAAAAAGATAGATAATCCCTTTATTACCCATAACCAACATGATTATATTAATATATTTTTTACTTCTGTGATTAATTTGTATGTAAGCCTCTGCAGACTGCCCCCTTATTTCAGTTCTTTTGACAGACTTGCATTTTAGGCAATCAGTGCTGACTCATAAATAACTCCACGATAGAGAGCACAATGTTATATATAAATGATGTCAAAATTCACTAAGATAAGAGACGGCTTTCAAGGGCTTAGAGATAAGCATATGAGCCTTCCTAGGTTTAGCTTTCAACAAAGCATACTAAGAGAACAAAGCAAATTTGATGATAACAGTAAATTGGAAAGTTGTTAAAAATTGTATGCACTATCTGAATCATGAAAGTTTAATTTTGACTAGACTGTTCCTTTTTATGATACTATTATCTTATAGGGAAAAAAACAAAACTTGAAATTGGGGAATTCAAAGAGATTTGTACCAAATTGCGGAAAAAAAAAAAACACACGCTACACAATTAACATATGCCCAGAAGAAAGGTTGAAAATAATTATAAGGGGAAAAAAAACGGAGATAAACTTGTCAACTTTGAATTAGCAATATGCATCTGCTATTCAAAATACTTCATGGGGGCAATTGAGTCTTTATGAATTCAAAATATTTGGCAAGAGTGTAGGATGAAAATCCAGACCACGCCCACAATCAGTGTCTTGTTCATGTCTGCAATGTCTCTGAGACAGCTATACCACAACAGATGTGAAAATGTTACACTTAAGAACATTTACATGAACCACTTTTCAAGTTTGTTTTAAAAGTTGTTGTAGTTCTAATTGTTCTAACTACTTAGCATTGGGTTCTTGGTTTTAATGTGCAAGGTTACTGTGTGTGTGGGTAGTAATATAACTTTTCCATGTATGTGATGCATACTGAAATATTCAGTGTGCGTTTGTTTAATGTACAGGTACCTGTGCATTTATTTTATACAGACCATTCTGTTGTGTTGTGTATTACAGCTAGTTAACAGTACCGTGAGTGTGTGTGAGACAGAGCTAGCACTTCTGTGTGTACAGTATGTCTCTGTAAGTAACAAAGGCAAATGTGTTGTGTTAACATTTATTCAAAAGCATATCTCAAGGAAGGGATGACAGAAGGGTACGCTTAGGAAATGTCACATTAGAAAGTTTGAAGAAAAGCGCTTCAAGTAACAGCAGGAAGCACATGAAAATTGTATGACAGCAAAAGCAAGAAGCATGTCGGGTAAAATGACTGATATTATTAGTATAACTGAAACCTGATGGGAATGTTTCACATGACTGGACAGTTAGCTTAGAGGGTTATACTTTATTTTGTAGGGACAGAAGCAATTAAAGGGGTGAAGGAATCTGCATGTTTATTAAACCTGAACATAAAATTACAATAAGGAAATATATTTATGATGATACAGGTGATAACGTAGAGACCCTGTAGGTTGAAATAAAGAGTGGGGAAAAAATTCTAAAGAAATATTACTAGAAACATGCTACAAGCCCCCAATCTTAGTGACATGGAGGAAAATCAACTACTAATGCAAATAGGAAAGGCTGCTAATCATACCAGTGGTGTAATTATGAGATAATTTAACTACCCCAACATAAACTGGACCAATAAAATGAGAAATACAGCTAACAGAGGGAGATTTTTCTCCTGTTAAGTGTAGTCAGTCCACGGGTCATCCATTACTTATGGAATATATCTCTTCCTAACAGGAAACTGCAAGAGAATTACCCAGCAGAGCTGCTATATAGCTCCTCCCCTCACATATCATACTCAGTCATTCTCTTGCAGCCTAACTAAAAAGGAAGCTGTGAGAGATCTGTGGTGTTTTTTAACTTAGTTTATTTCTACAATCAAAAGTTTGTTATTTTTAAATGGCACCGGAGTGTGCTGTTTATTCTCAGGCAGCATTAGAAGAAGAATCTGCCTGGGTTTTTTTCTATGGTCTTAGCAGACGTAACTAAGATCCACTGGCTGTTTCTCATCTGAGGAGTGAGGTAACTTCAGAGAAGGGGAATAGCATGCAGGGCTCCCCTGCAACTAATGAGGTATGTGCAGTAATTTATTTTCTGAGGAATGGAATTGACTGAGAAAATACTGCTGATACCATTGTAAAGTAAGTTCAGCCTTAAATGCAGTGATAGCGACTGGTATCAGGCTGATGTGTGTGTGTACACTGAATGTATTTTTCTAAGGAATGGAATTGACTCTGAAAATACTGTTAATACTGAAATAATGTATGAGCCTTAACTGCAGTAAAAACGACTGGTAGCAGGCTTATTAATAATAATACATAATTTTCAAATGTATGTTTAAAACGTTTACTGGCTTGTTAATCGTTTTTGTGAGGTACTTGGTGATAAAACTTATTAGGGCATGATTTTTACCACATGGCCATTTTTGTTTTCTGCATAGAAACAGTTTCTGAGCTTCCCCACTGTTGTAATATGAGTGGGAGGGGCCTATTTTAGTGCTTTTTTGCGCAGTAAAAATTCAGTCACAATCTATCTACTTCATCCTCCATGATCCAGATCGTCTCTAGAGAGCTCAGGGGTCTTCAAAATCCATTTTGAGGGAGGTAATCAGGCACAGCAGTCCTGTGACAGTGTATTTGACTGTGAGAAAAACGTTAATTATATAATTGTTATCCGTTTTTGGGTACTAAGGGGTTAATCATCCATTTGCTGGTGGGTGCAATCCTTTGTTAACTTAATACATTTACTGTGAAAATTTGGTTGCTATAACTATTTTGGTCATTGTTATTTCAACTGTGTCAGTTTTTCTGTGCTTCTTAAAGGCACAGTAACGTTTTTTATATTGCTTGTAAATTAATTTTGAAAAGTATTTCCAAGTTTGCTAGTCTCATTGCTAGTTTGTTTAAACATGTCTGACTCAGATGAATATCTTTGTTCACTATGTTTAAAGGCCAATGTGGAGCCCAATAGAAATTTGTGTACTAATTGCATTGATGCTACTTTAAATAAAAGTCAATCTTTACATGTAAAGAAATTATCACCAGACGACGAGGGGGAAGTTATGCCGACTAACTCTCCTCACGTGTCAGTACCTTCGCCTCCCGCTCAGGAGGTGCATGATTTTGTGGCGCCAAGTACATCAGGGAGGCCCTTACAAATCACTTTGCAAGACATGGCTACTGTTATGACAGAAGTATTATCTAAGTTGCCAGAATTAAGAGGCAAGCGCGATAGCTCTGGGTTAAGGATAGAGCGCGCGGATGAGATGAGAGCCATGTCAGATACTGCGTCACAGTTTGCAGAACGTGAGGACGGAGAGCTTCATTCTGTGGGTGACGGATCTGATCCAGGGAGACTGGATTCAGAGATTTCCAATTTTAAATTTAAGCTAGAGAACCTCCGCACATTGCTAGGGGAGGTATTAGCGGCTCTGAATGATTGTAACACGGTTGCAATTCCAGAGAAATTATGTAGGTTGGATAGATACTATGCGGTACCGGTGTGTACTGACGTATTTCCTATACCAAAAAGGCTTACAGAGATTATTAGCAAGGAGTGGGATAGACCGGGTGTGCCTTTTACCCCTCCTCCCATATTTAGGAAAATGTTTCCTATTGACGCCACCACACGAGACTTATGGCAGACGGTCCCTAAGGTGGAGGGAGCAGTTTCTACTTTAGCTAAGCGTACCACTATCCCGGGGAAGGATAGTTGTGCCTTTTCAGATCCAATGGATAAAAAATTAGAGGGTTACCTTAAGAAAATGTTTGTTGAACAAGGTTTTATTTTACAGCCCCTCGCATGCATTGCGCCTGTCACTGCTGCGGCAGCATTCTGGTTTGAGTCTCTGGAAGAGGCCATTCGCTCAGCTCCATTGGATGAAATAATCAACAAGCTTAAGACACTTAAGCTAGCTAACGCATTTGTTTCTGATGCCGTTGTGCATTTAACCAAACTTACGGCTTAGAACTCCGGATTCGCCATCCAAGCGCGCAGAGCGCTATGGCTTAAATCCTGGTCAGCTGACGTGACATCTAAATTGCTTAATATTCCTTTCAAAGGGCAGACCTTATTCGGGCCCGGCTTGAAAGAAATTATTGCTGACATTACGGGAGGTAAGGGCCATGCTCTACCTCAGGACAGGGCCAAATCAAAGGCCAAACAGTCTAATTTTCGTGCCTTTCGTAACTTCAAGGCAGGAGCAGCATCAACTTCCTCCGCTCCAAAACAGGAAGGAGCTGTTGCTCGTTACAGACAGGGCTGGAAAGTTAACCAGTCCTGGAACAGGGGCAAGCAGGCCAAGAAACCTTCTAGTGCCCCCAAAACAGCATGGAGAGGGCCCCCTATCCGGAAACGGATCTAGTGGGGGGCAGACTTTCTCTCTTCGCCCAGGCTTGGGCAAGAGATGTCCAGGATCCCTGGGTGTTGGAGATCATATCTCAGGGATATCTCCTGGACTTCAAAACTTCTCCTCCACAGGGGAGATTTCATCTTTCAAGGTTATCAGCAAACCAAATAAAGAAAGAGGCGTTTCTACGCTGTGTACAAGACCTCTTACTAATGGGGGTAATCCACCCAGTTCCGCGGACGGAACACGGGCAGGGATTCTATTCAAACCTATTTGTGGTTCCCAAGAAAGAGGGAACCTTCAGGCCAATCTTGGACTTAAAAATCCTAAACAAATTTCTAAGAGTTCCATCATTCAAAATGGAAACTATTCGAACCATCCTTCCCATGATCCAAGAGGGTCAGTACATGACCACAGTGGATCTAAAGGATGCCTACCTTCACATACCGATTCACAAGGACCATTACCGGTATCTGAGATTTGCCTTCCTAGACAGGCATTACCAGTTTGTAGCTCTTCCCTTCGGATTAGCTACGGCTCCAAGAATCTTTACAAAAATTCTAGGATCACTTCTGGCGGTACTAAGACCGCGAGGCATAGCGGTGACTCCGTACCTAGACGACATTCTGATACAAGCGTCAAGTTTTCAAACTGCCAAGTCTCATACAGAGATAGTTCTGGCATTTCTGAGGTCGCATGGGTGGAAGGTGAACGTGGAAAAGAGTTCTCTATTACCACTTACAAGAGTTCCCTTTCTAGGGACTCTTATAGATTCTGTAGAGATGAAAATTTACCTGACAGAGGCCAGGTTATTAAAACTTCTAAATGCTTGCCGTGTCCTTCACTCCATTCCACACCCGTCAGTAGCTCAGTGCATGGAAGTAATCGGCTTAATGGTAGCGGCAATGGACATAGTACCATTTGCGCGCCTGCATCTCAGACCGCTGCAATTGTGCATGCTAAGTCAGTGGAATGGGGATTACTCAGATTTGTCCCCCCTACTAAATCTGGATCAAGAGACCAGAGATTCTCTTCTATGGTGGCTTTCTCTGCCACATCTGTCCAAGGGGATGACCTTTCGCAGGCCAGATTGGACGATTGTAACAACAGACACCAGCCTTCTAGGCTGGGGAGCAGTCTGGAATTCCCTGAAAGCTGAGGGATTATGGACTCAGGAGGAGAAACTCCTCCCAATAAATATTCTGGAGTTAAGAGCAATATTCAATGCTCTCCTAGCTTGGCCTCAGTTAGCAACTCTGAGGTTCATCAGATTTCAGTCGGACAACATCACGACTTACATCAACCATCAAGGGGGAACCAGAAGTTCCCTAGCGATGTTGGAAGTCTCAAAGATAATTCGCTGGGCAGAGTCTCACTCTTGCCACCTGTCAGCGATCTACATCCCAGGCGTGGAGAACTGGGAGGCGGATTTTCTAAGTCGCCAGACTTTTCATCCGGGGGACTGGGAGCTTCATCCGGAGGTCTTTGCTCAACTGATTCGTTGTTGGGGCAAACCAGATCTGGATCTCATGGCGTCTCGTCAGAACGCCAAGCTTCCTTGTTACGGATCCAGGTCCAGGGACCCGGGAGCGGTGCTGATAGATGCTCTGACAGCCCCCTGGGTCTTCAACATGGCTTATGTGTTTCCACCATTCCCGATGCTTCCTCGTTTGATTGCCAAGATCAAACAGGAGAGAGCTTTGGTGATTCTGATAGCGCCTGCGTGGCCACGCAGGACCTGGTATGCAGACCTAGTGGACATGTCGTCCTGTCCACCATGGTCTCTGCCTCTGAGACAGGACCTTCTAATTCAGGGTCCTTTCAAACATCCAAATCTAATTTCTCTGAGGCTGACTGCATGGAGATTGAACGCTTGATTCTATCAAAGCGTGGCTTCTCGGAGTCGGTTATTGATACCTTAATACAGGCTAGGAAGCCTGTTACCAGAAAAATTTACCATAAGATATGGCATAAATATTTACATTGGTGCGAATCCAAGAGTTACTCATGGAGTAAGGTTAGGATTCCTAGGATATTGTCCTTTCTACAAGAGGGTTTAGAAAAGGGCTTATCTGCTAGTTCGTTAAAGGGACAGATTTCTGCTCTGTCTATTCTTCTACACAAACGTCTGGCTGAAGTTCCAGACGTTCAGGCTTTCTATCAGGCTTTAACTAGGATTAAGCCTGTGTTTAAGTCTGTTGCTCCGCCGTGGAGCTTAAACTTAGTTCTTAATGTTCTTCAAGGCGTTCCATTTGAACCCCTTCATTCCATTGATATCAAGCTGTTATCTTGGAAAGTTCTGTTTTTGATGGCTATTTCCTCGGCTCGAAGAGTCTCTGAGTTATCTGCCTTACATTGTGATTCTCCTTATCTGATTTTTCATTCAGACAAGGTAGTCCTGCGTACTAAACCTGGGTTCTTACCTAAGGTAGTTACTAACAGGAATATCAATCAAGAGATTGTTGTTCCATCTCTGTGTCCTAACCCTTCTTCAAAAGAAAGAACGACTTTTGCATAATCTGGACGTAGTCCGTGCCCTGAAATTCTATTTGCAGGCAACTAAGGATTTTCGTAAAACTTCTTCCCTGTTTGTCGTTTACTCTGGACAGAGGAGAGGTCAAAAGGCTTCGGCTACCTCTCTCTCTTTTTGGTTTCTTAGCATAATACGCTTAGCCTATGAGACTGCTGGACAGCAGCCTCCTGAAAGGATTACAGCTCATTCTACTAGAGCTGTGGCTTCCACCTGGGCCTTTAAAAATGAGGCCTCTGTTGAACAGATTTGCAAGGCTGCGACTTGGTCTTCGCTTCACACTTTTTCAAAATTTTACAAATTTGACACTTTTGCTTCGTTGGAGGCTATTTTTGAGAGAAAGGTACTCCAGGCAGTGGTTCCTTCTGTTTAATGTTCCTGCCTTGTCCCTCCCTTCATCCGTGTACTTTAGCTTTGGTATTGGTATTCCATAAGTAATGGATGACACTTAACAGGAGAAAACATAATTTATGCTTACCTGATAAATTCCTTTCTCCTGTAGTGTAGTCAGTCCACGGCCCGCCCTGTTTTTACGGCAGGTCTAAATTTTAATTAAACTCCAGTCACCACTGTACCCTATGGTTCCTCCTTTCTCGTCTGCTTTGGTCGAATGACTGAGTATGATATGTGAGGGGAGGAGCTATATAGCAGCTCTGCTGGGTAATTCTCTTGCAGTTTCCTGTTAGGAAGAGATATATTCCATAAGTAATGGATGACCCGTGGACTGACTACACTACAGGAGAAAGGAATTTATCAGGTAAGCATAAATTATGTTTTTAAGTGTTCTCAAGGATAATTTCATGTCTTAATTAATAAAGGAGCCAACTAGGAATAAAACTATATTGGATTTAGTGCTATCAAACGATACAGATATTATATCAAACATAGAATTCAAAGAACATTTGTGTAACAGTGATCATAACATGGTCACATTTGAAATCACTTTCCATAAGCAGTGTTATAAGGGTTCAACTAAGACTTAACTTTAAGAAAGCAAAATGCAACTATTTAAGGAAATTGTTAAATAACATAAATTGAGACAAAATATTCTATAATAAAAATACAAAGGATAAATGGATAACATTGAGAACTTTGTTAAATAAATATACATATCAACACATACCACATGGTTATAAAAGTAAAATAAATAAATACAAGTCAATGTGGCTAAATAAAAATGTTCTAAAAGAAATAAGAAAAAACGTAGGACATTTAAATTATTCAAAGAAAATAGTACAGAATCAACATATCAAATATATAAGCAATGTAACAAAGCATGCAAAAAAAGCAATACATTTTAGCCAGAATTGATATTGAAAGATTAATTGCAAAGAATTCTAAGTCAAACCGTTAACGTTTTTTTTAAGTACATTAATGGTAAAAAAAAAAACCTAAGAAGGAAAATATAGGTACATTAAAATGTGTGAATGGCAGTATGATTAACAGTGACAGGGAGAAGGATGAGGTACTAAACCAGTTATCATCTTCAGTATACACAAGAGAGGAACCAATGGGAGATACTGAGTTATCTCTAGAGGATATCAGGAAAAAAAATGGTTAATATTATGGTAAAACACCAGGCCTAGATGCAATACACCCAAGGGTTTTAGGTGAATTTAGCACTGTTATAGCTGAACCTTTACTCTTAATTTTTCAAGATTCATTAAGCTCAGGCATAGTACCCCGGAAGGGGACTGCACTCTCAGACTGGACTGGGTACACATCCCATGACCTTGCAACATGCACAGCCCTGGGTGCACAATAGCACTCTCAGGAAGCTGCACTGTCCCCAGAGTCACAGGCAGTTAACCCCAGACAGGTCTGGGTGCAAGGCCCATAAGGAAAATTACAAAACAAATTAATACAGCACACAGAGAACGCCCAGCACTCACAAGCTATCAGCTAAGATTAAAAGCAAAAATGGAAGAGTTAGTTACCGCATCTGGCCAAATGGGATAAACCCAGGTACCACGTCAAGGTTTCTTCCAAAACCTTAGTCCCTAAACAGCCACACAATGCAAGTTCTCAATCCAACAAACTGGGAACAAGTGAAGGGTGCACGGGCTTATGTAATCACCCTAGACCCTAGACATATACAAAACACGGAAGGGGACTGCACTCTCAGACCGGACTGGGTACACATCCCATGACCCTGCAACATGCACAGCCCTGGGTGCACAATAGCACTCTCAGGAAGCTGCACTGTCCTGGTTGGCGCTAGCTCATAGTGAGATATTACCACTATGAAGCATCCATGTTGCGCAATCAATGGAGGGCAGCTGAACCACTCACTGCCTCTCCTTAATAATTGTGCAACGTGGATGATGGATTCATAGGATCGCATTGCTATGGTGGCGCCCTCAGAGGGAGGGGGTGGGGGTATACCTGGGGCGTGGTCAGAACAAAAATCACGAAAAACACCACACAACTTTTTTTTTTTTTTTTTAAATTAATTTTTAAAAAACTTTTTATGCCTCCCCTTGCCTCCTATCACTGCACGTCACACACACACACACATATATATATATATATATATATATATATATATATATATATATATATATATATATATATATATATAATTCTATTTCTTCTTCTTTTTTTAAAACATTTTAGCTTGACTATCCAATGCAGGCATATAGCAGTAGGGGTGGGGTGCTTCTTGTCAGAAATGCTGTGCCTTGCTTATATCGAATACATTGTAGATGCAGTTAAACCAGCAGCTAGCTAGCAGAGGGGACTGCAGTTTTAGCCTTTTTTAGCAGCCATTGGGGTTAACTGCATCTGCTATGCATTTGAGCCGTGTTAGGTGTTATTTTCAGGGGGGAGTGTCAGTCAGCACTTAGCCATATTCTACACCTTCACCTGCAACTGAATGGGTTACCTGACGATATATCTCGGGAACAGAAATCAGACACGCAGCAAGAAAGGTCTATTCACTGTTCTGTTTATTATAAGGTGCACAATACTTTTATAGACACTGGTTACAGCATATAGAGTTAAACAATGACGTACTCATAGCTACATCATCTTACACAGTATTGCTTAGAAACAAAAGAAGCTCATTAAAATATAATTGGGTAAAAAGGAGTGTTAGATATGAGTATATCTGGGCACATCGACCAGCACAAAGCAAGGCCGTTGGACATCTTATAGCGATAACAGGGCATCTAGGCGCATCGCCAGGGACATTTACAAGGCCATTCTTGATATACAAGTATTCCTAACATCCGCATATTTCTCACAACATAATAAGCTGTTATAATAAACTATAATAAACCATTCTGGACAAAATGAATGCCTAAAGACAAAATGGCGTCAGTAATGCTAAATATATTCTAACATTCCACTCTTTTATTCTACCAGAATAACATACAAGGGCCTAGATTTCGAGTTTGGCGGTAGCCGTGAAAACCAGCGTTAGAGGCTCCTAACTCTGGTTTTAGGCTACCTCCGGTATTTGGAGTCATTAAAAAAAGGGTCTAACGCTCACTTTTCAGCCGCGACTTTTCCATACCGCAGATCCCCTTACGTAAATTGCGTATCCTATGTTTTCAATGGGATTTTTCTAACTCCGGTATTTAGAGTCGTGTCTGAAGTGAGCGTTAGAATTCTAACGACAAAACTCCAGCCACAGAAAAAAGTCAGTAGTTAAGAGCTTTCTGGGCTAACGCCGGTTCATAAAGCTCTTAACTACTGTACTCTAAAGTACACTAACACCCATAAACTACCTATGTACCCCTAAACCGAGGTCCCCCCACATCGCCGCCACTCGATTAAATTTTTTTAACCCCTAATCTGCCGACCGCCACCTACGTTATACTTATGTACCCCTAATCTGCTGCCCCTAACACCGCCGACCCCTATATTATATTTATTAACCCCTAACCTGCCCCCCACAACGTCGCAGCCAGCTACCTACAATAATTAACCCCTAATCTGCCGACCGCAAAGCGCCGCCACCTACGTTATACTTATGTACCCCTAATCTGCTGCCCCTAACATCGCCGACCCCTATATTATATTTATTAACCCCTAATCTGCCCCCCTCAACGTCGCCTCCACCTGCCTACACTTATTAACCCCTAATCTGCCGAGCGGACCGCACCGCTATTATTATAAAGTTATTAACCCCTAATCCGCCTCACTAACCCTATAATAAATAGTATTATCCCCTAATCTGCCCTCCCTAACATCGCCGACACCTAACTTCAAACATTAACCCCTAATCTGCCGACTGGAGCTCACCGCTATTCTAATAAATGGATTAACCCCTAAAGCTAAGTCTAACCCTAACACTAACACCCCCTAAATTAAATATAATTTTAATCTAACGAAATTAATTAACTCTTATTAAATAAATTATTCCTATTTAAAGCTAAATACTTACCTGTAAAATAAATCCTAATATAGCTACAATATAAATTATAATTATATTATAGCTATTTTAGGATTAATATTTATTTTACAGGTAACTTTGTATTTATTTTAACCAGGTACAATAGCTATTAAATAGTTAAGAACTATTTAATAGCTAAAATAGTTAAAATAATTACAAATTTACCTGTAAAATAAATCCTAACCTAAGTTACAATTAAACCTAACACTACACTATCAATAAATTAATTAAATACAATACCTACAAATAACTACAATGAAATAAACTAACTAAAGTACAAAAAATAAAAAAGAACTAAGTTACAAAAAATAAAAAAATATTTACAAACATAAGAAAAATATTACAACAATTTTAAACTAATTACACCTACTCTAAGCCCCCTAATAAAATAACAAAGCCCCCCAAAATAAAAAAATGCCCTACCCTATTCTAGATTACTAAAGTTCAAAGCTCTTTTACCTTACCAGCCCTGAACAGGGCCCTTTGCGGGGCATGCCCCAAGAAGTTCAGCTCTTTTGCCTGTAAAAAAAAAACATACAATACCCCCCCCCAACATTACAACCCACCACCCACATACCCCTAATCTAACCCAAACCCCCCTTAAATAAACCTAACACTAAGCCCCTGAAGATCTCCCTACCTTGAGTCGTCTTCACCCAGCCGAGCCAAATTCTTCATCCAAGCGGAGCAAGAAGAGGTCCTCTATCCGGTAGAAGTCTTCATCCAAGCGGGGCAGAAGAGGTCTTCCATCCGATTGAAGTCTTCATCCAAGCGGGATCTTCTATCGTCATCTATCCGGAGCGGAGCGGCAGGATCCTGAAGACCTCCGACGCGGAACATCCATCCTGGCCGACGACTGAACGACGAATGACGGTTCCTTTAAATGACGTCATCCAAGATGGCGTCCCTCGAATTCCGATTGGCTGATAGGATTCTATCAGCCAATCGGAATTAAGGTAGGAATATTCTGATTGGCTGATGGAATCAGCCAATCAGAATCAAGTTCAATCCGATCAGCCAATCGGAATTCGAGGGACGCCATCTTGGATGACGTCATTTAAAGGAACCGTCATTCGGCTAGTAGGCGTCGGGAGAAGAGGATGTTCCGCGTCGGATGGAAGATGATGGCTCCCGAAGAAAGAAGATTGAAGATGCCGTTGATAGAAGACTTCATCCGGATCATGGACCTCTTCAGCTCCCGCTTGGATGAAGACTTCAGCCGGATCATGGACCTCTTCAGCTCCCGCTTGGATGATGACTTCAGCCGGATCATGGACCTCT
Organism: Bombina bombina; assembly: GCF_027579735.1. NCBI lineage: Eukaryota > Metazoa > Chordata > Amphibia > Anura > Bombinatoridae > Bombina > Bombina bombina. The sequence continues at coordinate 931,787,118 of NC_069499.1, read as the reverse complement.
TCAGCCCCCCGCTTGGGCTTGGATCAGGACATCGGAGGAGCTCTTCTGGATCGATCGGTGAACCTGGTATGGTGAAGATAAGGTAGGAAGATCTTCAGGGGCTTAGTGTTAGGTTTATTTAAGGGGGGTTTGGGTTAGATTAGGGGTATGTGGGTGGTGGGTTGTAATGTTGGGGGGGGGGTATTGTATGTTTTTTTTTTACAGGCAAAAGAGCTGAACTTCTTGGGGCATGCCCCGCAAAGGGCCCTGTTCAGGGCTGGTAAGGTAAAAGAGCTTTGAACTTTAGTAATTTAGAATAGGGTAGGGCATTTCTTTTATTTTGGGGGGCTTTGTTATTTTATTAGGGGGCTTAGAGTAGGTGTAATTAGTTTAAAATTGTTGTAATATTTTTCTTATGTTTGTAAATATTTTTTTATTTTTTGTAACTTAGTTCTTTTTTATTTTTTGTACTTTAGATAGTTTATTTCATTGTAGTTATTTGTAGGTATTGTATTTAATTTATTTATTGATAGTGTAGTGTTAGGTTTAATTGTAACTTAGGTTAGGATTTATTTTACAGGTAATTTTGTAATTATTTTAACTATTTTAGCTATTAAATAGTTCTTAACTATTTAATAGCTATTGTACCTGGTTAAAATAAATACAAAGTTACCTGTAAAATAAATATTAATCCTAAAATAGCTATAATATAATTATAATTTATATTGTAGCTATATTAGGATTTATTTTACAGGTAAGTATTTATTTTTAAATAGGAATAATTTATTTAATTAGAGTTAATTAATTTCGTTAGATTAAAATTATATTTAATTTAGGGGGGTGTTAGTGTTAGGGTTAGACTTAGCTTTAGGGGTTAATACATTTATTAGAATAGCGGTGAGCTCCAGTCGGCAGATTAGGGGTTAATAATTGAAGTTAGGTGTCGGCGATGTTAGGGAGGGCAGATTAGGGGTTAATACTTTTTATTATAGGGTTAGTGAGGCGGATTAGGGGTTAATAACTTTATTATGATAGCGTTGCGGTCCGGTCGGCAGATTAGGGGTTAATAAGTGTAGGCAGGTGGAGGCGACGTTGTGGGGGGCAGATTAGGGGTTAATAAATATAATATAGGGGTCGGCGGTGTTAGGGGCAGCAGATTAGGGGTACATAAGGATAATGTAAGTAGCGGTGGTTTACGGAGCGGCAGATTAGTGGTTAAAAATAATATGCAGGGGTCAGCGATAGCGGGGGCGGCAGATTAGGGGTTAATAAGTGTAAGGCTAGGGGTGTTTAGACTCGGGGTACATGTTAGGGTGTTAGGTGCAGACGTAGGAAGTGTTTCCCCATAGCAAACAATGGGGCTGCGTTAGGAGCTGAACGCTGCTTTTTTGCAGGTGTTAGGTTTTTTTTCAGCTCAAACAGCCCCATTGTTTCCTATGGGGGAATCGTGCACGAGCACGTTTTTGAGGCTGGCCGCGTCCGTAAGCAACTCTGGTATCGAGAGTTGAAGCTGCGTTAAATATGCTCTATGTTCCTTTTTTGGAGCCTAACGCAGCCTTTATGTGGACTCTCAATACCAGAGTTATTTTTATGGTGCGGCCAGAAAAAAGCCGGCGTTAGCTACGCGGGTCCTTACCGACAAAACTCTTAATCTAGCCGTATGAGAATTGATTGACTATATAAAAGGCACAGAAAATTACTAAAACTATTAACAACAATATAAGTCTAATACTTCGGTATAACATGAATCTATGTGATAATACTGTAGAGAAATGTATTCACATTTACTGCTATAATATATAGACAACATTTTAACAAACTAGATAGGCCAATAGGCACAATTTGTCACTGCACATAGGTATGGTCTCTCCAATATTCTCTGTCTACCTCCCAGCATCCCCAAACTACCGGTCTATCTGCACAAAGACCCAACCAACCAGCCTCCTATCTACCCCCAAACAACGCTGCATCTTTATCTCTCAACCTGCATAGCAATCCCCAAATAGCATTGACAGTTTCCTGCTCTGTACACTCTCCACAGTGAAGCATGACATGGGAACAGCACAAGTATCTCTGGGTGGCCTCTGATCACTTTAAGAAAAGTCTTTGTCGTCTTAGAGCTCCACCTCCCTCGGACAATCTGCTTCAATACCATAGTCCATTTGCAATAGGGGTGCTTGCCAAGTGGCCATCTGCAGGTACGTGCTGGAAGTACAATGGTTTGTTCATGGGGTAGACAAGGAAAGCAGGTGGATCCCCATAGCAAGCAAACACTCGAGTCAGAAGGAGTCTAAGAAGAAAACAAAACAGCACAAGATGAACACACACCCTGATACAATCACAAGTATGTCCAACATAACTTCTTTTACCTTTTTGTAAGCATTACCATTTCCTTAAATAGCTTAACTTATCCTATGTCATTTAAAACCAGGAAAACATTGTGGATATAATACAAACTAAATACATTTATTATACTTTTACAGAGAATAACTCACAGCTTCTCTATACAATTTAAATGATACCTTAAACATGAACACTAAGCAAGTAAAAACTGCTAGACTTCATCAAAAGGCTGTATGGATATGCTAAGTAACTTATGCTAAGGCCTGCCCTGCAACAAAAATAAAAAGTTAAACAGTCATTAAAAATATTTTCTTTAAAATTAATTTCTTCACACTTTCTCTTTGAACTACTAAAAAATAACATAGTGTTGCTTTATTCTGCAAAGCTATTTTATTTAATGTTTATAATTCTCCAAATAGGATCTTAATAGAGTCAGCTGTCTCATCTGATATAGACACTACTAATTATTTTATGCAACCTAAATTCTCTTGCACTGTATGAGGAAAGAATACAATCATCATAAGATTATTAAAACTACAAAATCTCTTTAAAGGTAAACACATCTTTATGGTAAGATAATTCCTTTCACTGACAAACACCTGGAATTACAAAAGTCAAATTACAGATACCATACCAGTTAATAAAGGGAAAAATACATCTAGTTTCATAACACAGATCCAATAAGAGCCATTGTAGGTAGAAAATATACCATCAATACCATTATAATTATACTACTCCCAAAATTCATATTTCTCTTGTTAAGTGTATCCAGTCCACGGATCATCCATTACTTGTGGGATATTCTCCTTCCCAACAGGACGTTGCAAGAGGATCACCCACAGCAGAGCTGCTATATAGCTCCTCCCCTCACTGCCATATCCAGTCATTCTCTTGCAACTCTCAACTAAGATGGAGGTCGTAAGAGGACTGTGGTGTTTTATACTTAGTTTATTTCTTCAATCAAAAGTTTGTTATTTTTAAATGGTACCGGAGTGTACTGTTTATCTCAGGCACTATTTAGAAGAAGAATCTGCCTGCGTTTTCTATGATCTTAGCAGAAGTAACTAAGATCCTTTGCTGTTCTCACATATTCTGAGGAGTGAGGTAACTTCAGAGGGGGAAGTAATAAGGTATGTGCAGTTAAAATATTTTTCTAGGGATGGAATTTGCTAGAAAATGCTGCTGATACCGAAGTAATGTAAGTAAAGCCTTAAATGCAGTGATAGCGACTGGTATCAGGCTTATTAATAGAGATACATACTCTTATAAAAGTGTATTTTAAAACGTTTGCTGGCATGTTTAATAGTTTTTTACATATGTTTGGTGATAAAACTTATTGGGGCCTAGTTTTTTGCACATGGCTGGCTTGAATTTTGCCTAGAAACAGTTCCCTGAGACTTCCCACTGTTGTAATATGAGTGGGAGGGGCCTATTTTAGCGTTTTTTTGCACAGCAAAAATTACAGACACAGACATCCAGCTTCTTCCTGCATGATCCAGGACTTCTCTGAAGGGCTCAAAAGGCTTCAAAAGTCGTATTGAGGGAGGTAAAAAGCCACAGTAGAGCTGTGGCAGTTGTTGACTGTTTAAAAAAACGTTTTTGTCATTTGTTATTCAGTTTTTGGTATTAAGGGGTTAATCATCCATTTGCAAGTGGGTGCAATGCTCTGCTAACTTATTACATACACTGTAAAAATTTCGTTAGTGTAACTGCATTTTTTCACTGTTATTTCAATATTTGGGAAAATTTGTGTTTCTTAAAGGCGCAGTAACGTTTTTTATATTGCTTGTAAACTTGTTTTAAAGTGTTTTCCAAGCTTGCTAGTCTCATTGCTAGTCTGTTTAAACATGTCTGACACAGAGGAACCTACTTGTTCATTATGTTTGAAAGCCATGGTGGAGCCCCATAGGAGAATGTGTACTAAATGTATTGATTTCACCTTAAACAGTAAAGATCAGTCTTTATCTATAAAAGAATTATCACCAGAGGGTTCTGTCGAGGGGGAAGTTATGCCGACTAACTCTCACCACGTGTCAGACCCTTCGCCTTCCGCTCAGGGGACGCACGCTAATATGGCGCCAATTACATCAGGGACGCCCATAGCGATTACCTTGCAGGACATTGCTGCAATCATGAATAATACCCTGTCAGAGGTATTATCTAGATTGCCTGAATTAAGAGGCAAGCGCGATAGCTCTGGGGTTAGGAGAGATACAGAGCGTGCAAATGCTGTTAGAGCCATGTCTGATACTGCGTCACAATATGCAGAACATGAGGACGGAGATCTTCAGTCTGTGGGTGACATCTCTGACTCGGGGAAACCTGATTCAGAGATTTCTAATTTTAAATTTAAGCTTGAGAACCTCCGTATTGCTTGGGGAGGTATTAGCTGCTCTGAATGACTGTAACACAGTTGCAATTCCAGAGAAATTGTGTAGGCTGGATAGATACTATGCGGTGCCGGTGTGTACTGACGTTTTTCCTATACCTAAAAGGCTTACAGAAATTATTAGCAAGGAGTGGGATAGACCCGGTGTGCCCTTTTCCCCACCTCCTATATTTAGAAAAATGTTTCCAATAGACGCCACTACTTGGGAATTATGGCAGACGGTCCCTAAGGTGGAGGGAGCAGTTTCTACTTTAGCAAAGCGTACCACTATCCCGGTTGAGGACAGTTGTGCTTTTTCAGATCCAATGGATAAAAAATTGGACGGTTACCTTAAGAAAATGTTTATTCAACAAGGTTTTATTTTACAGCCCCTTGCATGCATTGCGCCTGTCACTGCTGCGGCGGCATTCTGGTTTGAGGCCCTGGAAGAGACCATCCAGACAGCTCCATTGAATGAAATTATTGACAAGCTTAGAACGCTTAAGCTAGCTAACTCATTTGTTTCTGATGCCATTGTTCATTTGACTAAACTAACGGCTAAGAATTCCGGATTCGCCATCCAGGCGCGTAGGGCGCTATGGCTTAAATCCTGGTCAGCTGACGTGACTTCAAAGTCTAAATTACTCAACATTCCTTTCAAGGGGCAGACCTTATTCGGGCCTGGCTTGAAGGAAATTATTGCTGACATTACTGGAGGCAAGGGTCATACTCTTCCTCAGGACAGGGCCAAATCAAAGGCCAGTCTAATTTTCATGCCTTTCGAAATTTCAAGGCAGGAGCAGTATCAACTTCCTCCGCTTCAAAACAAGAGGGAACTGTTGCTCATTCCAGACAGGCCTGGAAACCTAACCAGTCCTGGAACAAGGGCAAGCAGGCCAGAAAGCCTGCTGCTGCCCCCAAGACAGCATGAAGGAACGGCCCCCTATCCGGAAATGGATCTAGTGGGGGGCAGACTTTCTCTCTTCGCCCAGGCGTGGGCAAGAGATGTTCAGGATCCCTGGGCGTTGGAGATCATATCTCAGGGATATCTTCTGGACTTCAAAGCTTCTCCTCCACAAGGGAGATTTCATCTTTCAAGGTTATCAGCAAACCAGATAAAGAAAGAGGCATTCCTTAGCTGTGTGCAAGACCTCCTAGTAATGGGAGTGATCCATCCAGTTCCGCGGACGGAACAGGGACAGGGATTTTATTCAAATCTGTTTGTGGTTCCCAAGAAAGAGGGAACCTTCAGACCAATCTTGGATCTAAAGATCTTAAACAAATTCCTCAGAGTTCCATCATTCAAAATGGAAACTATTCGGACCATCCTACCCATGATCCAAGAGGGTCAGTACATGACCACAGTGGACTTAAAGGATGCCTACCTTCACATACCGATTCACAAAGATCATCATCGGTTCCTAAGGTTTGCCTTTCTAGACAGGCATTACCAATTTGTAGCTCTTCCCTTCGGGTTGGCCACTGCCCCGAGAATTTTTACAAAGGTTCTGGGCTCACTTCTGGCGGTTCTAAGACCGCGAGGCATAGCGGTGGCTCCGTATCTAGACGACATCCTGATACAGGCGTCAAGCTTTCAAATTGCCAAGTCTCATAAAGAGATAGTTCTGGCATTTCTGAGGTCGCATGGGTGGAAAGTGAAAGGGAAAAGAGTTCTCTATCACCACTCACAAGTGTCTCCTTCCTAGGGACTCTTATAGATTCTGTAGAGATGAAAATTTACCTGACGGAGTCCAGGTTATCAAAACTTCTAAATGCTTGCCGTGTCCTTCATTCCATTCCACGCCCGTCAGTGGCTCAGTGCATGGAAGTAATCGGCTTAATGGTAGCGACAATGGACATAGTGCCATTTGCGCGCCTGCATCTCAGACCGCTGCAATTATGCATGCTAAGTCAGTGGAATGGGGATTACTCAGATTTGTCCCCTCTACTAAATCTGGATCAAGAGACCAGAGATTCTCTTCTATGGTGGCTTTCTCGGGTCCATCTGTCCAAGGGTATGACCTTTCGCAGGCCAGATTGGACGATTGTAACAACAGATGCCAGCCTTCTAGGTTGGGGCGCAGTCTGGAACTCCCTGAAGGCTCAGGGATCGTGGACTCAGGAGGAGAAACTCCTCCCAATAAATATTCTGGAGTTAAGAGCAATATTCAATGCTCTTCTAGCTTGGCCTCAGTTAGCAACACTGAGGTTCATCAGATTTCAGTCGGACAACATCACGACTGTGGCTTACATCAACCATCAAGGGGGAACTAGGAGTTCCCTAGCGATGTTAGAAGTCTCAAAGATAATTCGCTGGGCAGAGTCTCACTCTTGCCACCTGTCAGCGATCCACATCCCAGGCGTAGAGAACTGGGAGGCGGATTTTCTAAGTCGTCAGACTTTTCATCCGGGGGAGTGGGAACTCCATCCGGAGGTGTTTGCTCAACTGGTCCATCGTTGGGGCAAACCAGAACTGGATCTCATGGCGTCTCGCCAGAACGCCAAGCTTCCTTGTTACGGATCCAGGTCCAGGGACCCGGGAGCAACGCTGATAGATGCTCTAGCAGCTCCTTGGTTCTTCAACCTGGCCTATGTGTTTCCACCGTTTCCTCTGCTCCCTCGACTGATTGCCAAAATCAAACAGGAGAGAGCATTGGTGATTCTGATAGCGCCTGCGTAGCCACGCAGGACCTGGTATGCAGACCTAGTGGACATGTCATCTCTTCCACCATGGACTCTGCCTCTGAGGCAGGACCTTCTAATACAAGGTCCTTTCAATCATCCAAATCTAATTTCTCTGAGACTGACTGCATGGAGATTGAACGCTTGATTCTATCAAGGCGTGGCTTCTCCGAGTCAGTCATTGATACCTTAATACAGGCTCGGAAGCCTGTCATTAGGAAAATCTACCATAAGATATGGTGTAAATATCTTTATTGGTGTGAATCCAAGAGTTACTCATGGAGTAAGGTTAGGATTCCTAGAATATTGTCCTTTCTCCAAGAGGGTTTGGACAAAGGCTTATCAGCTAGTTCTTTAAAAGGACAGATCTCTGCTCTGTCTATTCTTTTGCACAAGCGTCTGGCAGAAGTTCCAGACGTCCAGGCATTTTGTCAGGCTTTGGTTAGGATTAAGCCTGTGTTTAAAACTGTTGCTCCCCCGTGGAGCTTAAACTTGGTTCTTAAAGTTCTTCAGGGAGTTCCGTTTGAACCCCTTTATTCCATTGATATTAAACTTTTATCTTGAAAAGTTCTGTTTTTGATGGCTATTTCCTCGGCTCGAAGAGTCTCTGAGTTATCTGCCTTACATTGTGATTCTCCTTATCTGATTTTTCATTCAGACAAGGTAGTTCTGCGTACCAAACCTGGGTTTTTACCTAAGGTGGTTTCTAATAGGAATATCAATCAAGAGATTGTTGTTCCATCATTGTGTCCTAATCCTTCTTCAAAGAAGGAACGTCTTTTGCATAATCTGGACGTAGTCCGTGCCTTGAAGTTTTACTTACAGGCTACTAAAGATTTTCGTCAAACATCTGCCCTGTTTGTCGTTTACTCTGGACAGAGGAGAGGTCAAAAAGCTTCGGCAACCTCTCTCTCCTTTTGGCTTCGGAGCATAATACGCTTAGCCTATGAGACTGCTGGACAGCAGCCCCCTGAAAGGATAACAGCTCATTCTACTAGAGCTGTGGCTTCCACCTGGGCCTTTAAAAATGAGGCCTCTGTTGAACAGATTTGCAAGGCTGCGACTTGGTCTTCGCTTCACACCTTTTCAAAATTTTACAAATTTGACACTTTTGCTTCTTTGGAGGCTGTTTTTGGGAGAAAGGTTCTACAGGCAGTGGTTCCTTCCGTTTAAGTTCCTGCCTTGTCCCTCCCATCATCCGTGTACTTTAGCTTTGGTATTGGTATCCCACAAGTAATGGATGATCCGTGGACTGGATACACTTAACAAGAGAAAACATAATTTATGCTTACCTGATAAATGTATTTCTCTTGTAGTGTATCCAGTCCACGGCCCGCCCTGTCCTTTTAAGGCAGGTCTAAATTTTAATTAAACTACAGTCACCACTGCACCCTATGGTTTCTCCTTTCTCGTCTTGTTTCGGTCGAATGACTGGATATGGCAGTGAGGGGAGGAGCTATATAGCAGCTCTGCTGTGGGTGATCCTCTTGCAACTTCCTGTTGGGAATGAGAATATCCCACAAGTAATGGATGATCCGTGGACTGGATACACTACAAGAGAAATAAATTTATCAGGTAAGCATAAATTATGCTTTCTCTGTATAATTGATATACATTTCTAGCTGAGACATGTCCTCACTCTCTTTATTTCGAGTAGTTTGATTATACACTAAGGAATGATTACAATGAGAAATGCCTACAAAAACTTCCTATTCTCATTCTTTTCTCCACTGCAAGACACATATATCCCTTCTTCGCTCAAATATTGAGGGCCATATAACCTTCTGTGTTCTACAATGGTGAAGGGTCTAGAATATTCTGAGGTATTGCAGTTTTGTCTTTAAACTATAAAGGTACAAACATATTCTCTATAATTAGTGGACCATTCAATAAGTTACAATATTGCAAGGTTTAGAGTTACACTTATCTAGAGGGTTACTTTGTTTAAGTACATAAACTACAATGTGTACTAATACAAATAAGGCATACTTTTCTGCAGACAAAGCTATATGACTTCTTATAACTAATATGATCAATAAAAATAATACAATTACAAGAGAATACAAAACAAGCAATATAAGTAAACAAGTTAAAACAATACTCCACTAATTTGGCTGTGGTTGACTCTGTAACATTGTAACAGGTCCTCAATTCCAACAGGCAAGGCACAGTCAAGAGAAGGATAGTCTTTATGTTCTGAACACACACATCATAGGAAACAGTCATAGATTACCCAGAGTCCAGTTCTGGGGCTGGTACCAGCTTGCAAAGCAAAGAATGGATCCAAAAGATAGTTCAACAGTTTTTACTGCAGTATGGTGGTTAAAACAAACTTGACAAAAGGTATTTTATCTTCCCTTTTCTTTCCTTCACCTAGACACCAGGCATCTCTTTATTTAAAAGGTTTTGTGAAAAGCCTATGCTATACTTTTACATAACCACAATTCCAACAAATACACAACCATCTTGACTCAATCTCTATATACAATTTGGCATTCTTTGTTACTTGTTTTATTCAACACTTTGCAGCTCTCTGACCAAACACAACACTTGTATACTACAAAATGAGCCCTCCAAAAAGAATAACAATAACAATCCACACCAATAGTCCAGAAAGACAGTTCACTCAAAAAAACGTCCCCCTCAAATTGCTCCCGGCTATCCACCTTGCCCGATGGAGCGCCCTCAATTGTTTACAAATAGCTCCTTTACCCCTTATAATAGGCTGTGATTTAAAAGCACAAAACCAACTACTGAAAAAAAAATAAATTTTCTCCTACTTTTTATATTATACAGCTGGAATAACAAAAAAAATCACTCCCCTCCTGCACTTTCCTTAGTTACTTCACTTGCAAAAACAATATATTTATATGCCTTAACAGGTGGAAACACATTAAACCTCTCTTCAGTCTTTATTTGTATAAAACAAATATTACTTAAACGAAAAAAATCTATTATTGGCAAACAAAATTAAGAACATACATATGACTTTAAAACCAAGTTACAGCAATAACAAGCAAATCATTACAGCGTCAGGTTTCTTAGCTAAGAATCCCTGATACACATACACACAGCTCTAGCCTGCATCAAACATCAAGGCCAGCTTTCTTTTGCAGCGATTGTACACAAAAATCATATCAACTCGCATACCTCAAATATTTCACTCCCAGCGTTTATTCTTACACAATTTTAACAAACAGCAAACTTTTTTTTTTCTAAAGACACTGAAAACATATTTTATTAACCTTCTCTCTCTTTCAGGAAAACATATATTTCAAACATATCAGACATTATAAAAAAAATAGGATACTCCACCAAATTTAAATGTATCTGTAAGTGTCCGAATCTGCAAGGAATGGCCATTTTCCCAGCAGTTTGAGACATAAACAAATTATTTTTAGACAGGATAATAAATCCTCAGATATTTAGTGGGAAGTAAACCTTTTACACGGAACATAGGGAAACATCAGACAGACAAACACTTCTAACACATAAAATACACAGAATCTCAGTCTCGTTACTGCAACACGTACAAAAAAAAAAAAGTTTTCACATACCAAGCTATTTTTTTAAGATACATCCTGTCATGTCACATTACAGCATTATGTACAGGGATTAAGGAACTTTTCCATGAGCACAGTATGCAACAAGCAGCTACAACACTTATCACTAAGCCCTTTGAACAGAAAACACATTCACAACACAATAATAGCAATGAAATGAGCAATTAGACATATAGTTTGTGACCCTTTTAAAATATGTAATAGCTCCCATAGGGTGCTTCACAGGGTCAGGTCATTTAAGTGCCCAATCCATCAAACGCTCTGAGTCAGGGGCTCTAATCATGGTTTGCTCACCTATAGTTACAAACAGAGCTTCTGTAACAGTTTTTTCTCGTGTTTCTGCATTTGGCCCCCCTTTCTGTGCCCGTAACATTCCTGAATGCAGAAGCAAACTTTTTAGTTGATTTTACAGGGCTGTGATTACTGACAGCTTGGAGTGCACAGCTCCCTGCCTTAAAATGAAACTGTTAACCCCTTTGTAGACATTAAGGGACACATTGCAGGCGGAGGAGCTGATGGGGCATTTTGATATGGAGGGGGCAGGGTGTTGCAATCACACAGAGAGCCTGACTTCTCTGTATCTCAGCATTATTATCAAACTTTTTTCTGTGAGCAGACCCCATTTTAACAACACAATAATGGCAGCAATAAAATAATATCAGCAATTACTTTAATCTTCTTAAGCACAGCACAAACGAAAAAGCCTTGAAGCACAAGCAATTAAGCAATAAACGTCAACAAGTAACAATTTAGTTCCAGTTATAAGTAAACTTAACTCTATGGTTATATAAGGAATTTTGACCCAGGTGAGACTTTAACTCACTCAAACTTCCACAATTGTACGCTAAAATATACGCTAAAACCTAGCAGGACTCAAACCTGTCTAAGGGGGTTAATCCAGAGCAAAACTCAAACTTGCGCTGCCAAAAATTGCGCTGGGACTAAGACACATGCAACCCTGCGCTTCCACCCGACGAACCCCTTATAAAAGTACTTTAATCCTTTATATATATATATATATATATATATATATATATATATATATATATATATATATATATATATATCACTAACACCATCCAAACCTTTGGGTTTAGATTCACAGAGGGAAAAGCAGAGTAAAAAAACACTTATCTACTTACCCAGTGTGAATCCCACGCTCTGACACCAGAATTGTTAGGTGTTATTTTCAGGGGGGGGGGGGAGTGTCAGTCAGCACTTAGCTGTATTTTACACCTTCACCTGGAACTGAATGGGTTACCTGACGAGATATCTCGGGAACAGAAATCAGACACGCAGCAAGAAAGGTCTAATCACTGTTCTGTTTATTATAAGGTGCACAATACTTTTATAGACACTGGTTACAGCATATAGGGTTAAACAATGACATACTCATAGCTACATCATCTTACACAGTATTGCTTAGAAACAAAAGAAGCTCATTAAAATATAATTGGGTAAAAAGGAGTATTTTCTCATAAGCTGGGAGTGTTCGCCCAGCACAAAACAAGGCCGTTGGACATCTTATAGCGATAACAGGGCATCCATGTGCATCGCCAGGGACATTTACAATGCCATTCTTGATATACAAGTATTCCTAACAGCATATTTCTCACAACATAATAAGCTGTTATAATAAACTATAATAAACCATTCTTGACAAAATGGATGCCTAAAGACAAAATGGCGTCAGTAATGCTAAATATATTCTAACAAGCCATTTCTCAGAGAGCAGGAGATTGTGTGGGAGGTTCCATAATGATTACATACCCTAAGTTTCAGACTGCAGACGTCCCTATGGGGAAATATAAGTAAGTGGCTTTCCCTCCTCTTCACTCTCCTGCACTGGCTCTGCTTTTAGACTTCTATAGATTGATCGGCTGCTACTGAGATCACAAACAGAAAGTAAAACAGACATTTTACAAATGTGTGCTAAAAGTAACCACTAGATGGAGCTGTTTGCAAGAAATCACATACAAATAAATGCAGTACAGCCACATCTGAGTATTTATTTATTTTTTTAGCAAAAAATCACAAACTCTTGCGTTTTTTAAATCGCGGCAATTAATCACGGTTTTAAATTGCATATGCGATTAATCGTACAGCCCTAATGCTATCATGTATTAAAAGAGGCATTGATGCAAGGGAGGAAAGCATAATTATGTCACTATATAAAGCCTTGGTAAGACCTCACCTTGAGTATGGAGTGCAGTTTTGGGGACCAATCTCGAAAAAAAGACATTGCAGACTCAGAGAAGTGCCACAAAAACTAATAAGGTGAATGGAGAATTTAAGCTGTGAGAAGAGGTTAGCCAAACTGGGTCTGTTCTCTCTAGAAAAAAGGTGCTTAAGAGGTAACATGATTACTTTATATAAATATATTCAAGACCCATATACAGAGATGACTGAAGCTCTGTTTATTTCAAGAACATTTTTGTGACTAGAGGTCACAATTTAAGGTTGGAGGAAAGGAGATTTAATCTCCAGCAGCGTAAACGTTTTTTCACTGTAAGAGCAATTAAATTGTGGAACTCCTTACCTAAGGAGGTAGTAAATGCCAATACATTAGATACATTTAAAAATGGTTCAGATGCATTTCTGTCTAGAAACAGAATTCAGGGATATGATTGCTTGTGTTAAACTGGTCACCTTTTTAATGGAATTAAAGGGACACTAAACCCCAAAAAATGTCTTTAATGACTTTGGTAGAGAATACAGTTTTAAACAACATTCCAATTTACTTCTATTATCTAATTTGCTTAATTCTTTAGATATCCTTTGTTGAAGAAAATTCAATGCACATGGGTGAGCCAATCACACAAGGCATCTATGTGCAGCCACCAATCAGCAGCTACGGAGCCTATTTAGATATGCTTTTCAGTAAAGGATATGAAGAAAATTAAGCAAATTAGATAATAGAAGAAAATTAGAAAGTTGTTTAAAATTGCATACTTTTTCAAAATCACGAAAGAAAAAATTTGGGTTTCATGTCCCTTTAAGTTAAACTCAAATAATTGATGATTTGTATAGGTTGAACTCGATGAACTTTTTTTTTCAACCTCATCTACTATCTAACTTGTTACAGCATATGTGAAACTGAAGTAGCTCTTTTGTTAATTCTACTGACTGTGATGAGGAGCTGTTTGTGTGTGTGTGTGTGTGATGTAGAGCTTAATATGCTGAGATTGGTTGATATAGAACTAACTGTATAAAGACCCAAAAGTGAATCTTTTGATAAATGTAATGTAAAAGCGGTTAAAGAAACATTCCGGTCAAAGTGTAAATGCACATACTGTATTTTAATTACATCTTTGAATATAAACATTTTTACAATAAACATTTATTGGCAAATATGCTTCTAGTAAAAGCTATGAATGTTTTAGCGTAAACATTTTTGGTGTGCATGTAAAGCATAGCTAGATATTTTCAGTGCACCAGCATTTTAAATACTGCAGCTGCTCAGAGCATCAGTGGGGCTTGTGTCATGCCAGCAATTAACAAATTGAGTCAGATGGTACAAGAACCTTAGGCTCTCTGAGCAAGTGCTATGTTTAAAATGCTGGTGCATGATGCATACTTAAAGACACTTTTGAAACAGTTACAGCTTTTATTAGAAGCATTTTTGCTAAATCATGTATATTCTAAAAATGCTTCTATTTAAAACTTAAATACAACCGTGTAGGTTTCCAATTTTGGTTGGAATGTCCCTCAAAGGGACACTGTACCCGTTTTTTTTATTTCATGATTCAGATACAGCACGCAATTTTAAGCAACTTTCTAATTTACTCCTTTTATCAATTTGTATTCGTTTTCTTGGTATCTTTATTTGAAAAAGCAGAAATGTTAGCTTACGAGCTGGCCCATATTTAGTTCAGCACCTGGGTACAGCTTGCTGATTGGTGGCTAAATGTACCCACCAATCAGTAAACGCTATCCAGGGTCTGAACAAAAAATGGGCCGACTCGTAAGCTTAGATTCCTGCTTTTCAAATAAAGATACCAAGAGAACAAAGACAAATTGATAATAGGAGTAAATTAGAAAGTTGCTTAAAATTGCATGCTGTATCTGAATCATGAAAGAAAAATGTGGGTTCAGTATCCCTTTAAGCAGCTGTTTTTAATATTTATCTAATTTTTTTTTTCCTTCAGGTCGCATGTAAGACAAATATGGATTCCATCAAAGTTTTGAGCAGTCTCTGTCATCGCTTAGAAGAGGAGAATACAATTTTGCTGGAGCAAATCATAGAATATGAACATCGTAACATGGCCTATGCCAGCCAACAGTTGAGGGAATACACCAAGGCTGGGGTAACTGTCATGTGTAGAACTAATATGAACTATATATTAAGTCAAGATATTAGGCATTATGTGCATGCCAAACATATATAAATAAAGGCAAATAATTATTACTGGCTCTACTGACACTTAGGGCCAGATTACGAGTGGAGCGCAAATGTTTGCACACAAGCGATAAGGGGTTTATCGCTGGTGTTTGCGCTCATCGTGTGTTATGCTTGTATTAGGATTTGAAAGTAAGCGCAATCGCGATTTATGCTATTACCATATCCTCAGAGCTCTGGTTAACTGTTTAGCAAAACAAAAAAGTGTCTTATCAAAAATACATTACAAAGTACATTTACATTCATAACGCCATAAAATAAAAAAAGGGCTCTATTATATACAATCTCATGTGTTAGAAAAAAAAAAGGCAGGCAAAGGGCTTTAACATAGACATACGTACATATACATGTCTAAATATGTATATGTATGTATCTATATATTTGTACATATGTATTTATATGTGTATATATATACACACATATAAACGCACACACACACACACATATATATATATATATATATATATATATATACACACACATTGGAGCCCTTTGCTTTCAGGTAGATGAAAACATGTAAATACATATTTATGCAATATTCATTTTCTTTCTAATGACACAGTGAGTCCACAGATCATCAATTACTGTTGGGAATATCACTCCTGACCAGCAAGAGGAGGCAGAGAGCACCACAGCAAAGCTGATAAGTATCACTTCTCTACCCACAATCCCCAGTCATTCTCTTTGCCTGTATAGTACAAGGAAGAGGTGAAGTTTTAGGTGTCTGATAAGAAGTCTCCTTTAATCAAGATTTTATTATTTGAAAAGCAGCGTAGGTTTACTCTGATCTTTTCTGGGGTCTAGCCTTGGTCCACGTCAGTCTCTTCAGTAGGGCAGTGGTGGCTTTTGAGCACTTGGGAACTTATGTGGTTTAATCCTCACTGCATTTTCTCAGGATTTTGCTGCCCTATTCAAAAAGCCTGAGTAAGGTTACTCAGATTCTTTCTTTCTTCACAGGTCCATGTGAGGTGCTGCACCCTCTCAAACCAGGTGAGCTTTCTTGCTGCCGGACAGCATTTATTAAGGTAAGTGCCATTTATTTTTTCTTTGTAAGGAGAATCTGGCACTTTTAGCAGCTAAGGGCTGTTTTAACATAATGGGACTTTTTTTTTATTAACCTTTATGTAAGGGGTTAACCAGGCAGTGTAGCAGGCATTTGAGACTGTGAGGAGCAATGCTAATATTGGTGGCTCAGTTAGTTCCATTTTACATATGGACTGTACTTTGTTTTTTGTATGGCATGTCTTGCTTCACTTGCGCAAGCTGAGTTAAGCAGTTACAGGCAGTTAGGAGATTTTGCCCGCCGGCACATAAAAAGAGGAGGATCCTGGTAGAGGGCTGTTCTCTCTCCTTTGGTGCGTTTTCAGTTACGACTGTTTGGAGACCGGCTGCGGAGCTGTGATGCAGTTGTCAGCTGCTCCGGTGTCTCTCTTCATTGCGCTGCTGTCGCAGGTCCGGATTGGTTCATCTGTAAAGGGAAGTTAGTTCTAAAGGCTGCAGGACAGATAGGCACCTCAGTAAAGCTGCGGAGGTGTTTAGGTTGCCTGGGGTTATTTTGTTTCTTATTTGCTAACGTTTAAACAGTGTTAAACATTATTTAAAGTTGCAGTACTTTTATTTTGGTTGAAATAAACCCTTTTTATTTTATTTGTTTTTCATCATTTTTGCAAGGGATGGATCAAGAGGCTTTACAAGTGGTTGCTTGCCAGTTATTATCATTTATTTGTATAGCGCCACCAAGTTACGTAGCGCTGGGTACAATGATAGGGGTATACAATGACAAAGATTTTTGATAAAATACAAAACATAACAAAACTAAACAAATCTACTACAGGAGGAAGAGGGCCCTGCTCCGGAGAGCTCACAGTCTACAGGTTTAGGGTGCAGAGAGATAAGGTTGGGTTAGCTTGTTACATCGGTTGTAGTTGCAGCAGTAAGTCAGGCAGTTCATGTATTAGATGGAGACAGAAAGAAGAGAGCGCCTCATGGTGTGATATCGTACTGGTAAGTGAAAAGCCCAGGGGGAACAGCAAACAATGGAAAGGTACTCACAAAGGAGTTGGCACTAACAGTTAGTGCCAACTCTTTTGTGAGTACCTTTCCATTGTTTGCTGTTCCCCCTGGGCTTTTCACTTACCAGTACAATATCACACCATGAGGCGCTCTCTTCTTTCTGTCTCCATCTCTTAGATCATCCGACTTACCACCGGCCTCGGAGAGGAGCTGCCTTCACTTCTGAATTTGTTTGGTGATTGCACCAATTTTCTTTGAACACTCATACTCAGAACCTTTCTGTTCCGTTTATTTTTTTTTTTACTGAACATTTGTTGTTCTCTTTTATATTGAATTATCCAACAAATCTTTTTTACACCATCAATCCAGGTTGTAATTACCGGACTTTATTACTTTATTATCTGGGGCAAACATATCATTGGATATTTCATTGCTTTATTATTTTTTGAACACTAAAATATTCATATTTTACACTGGTTATATGAGACTATTTATGTATATGGTTTAGTGTTTATAGCACATTTTTCGTTGCACGGTTTCGCATATTGCATTGATCGTTCATTTTCAGCACTTATTGTTCATTATATGCAATGCTAGTTCTAGCACTTATTGCTCATTATATGCACTGCTATTTGTAGCTTTTTATTGTTCATAGCGCATTTTGTTGTTTTATTACTTTTATAAGCGCACCCTATTGTATGCTTATTTGCATACTCTTTTTAAACAGTTCATGTATTAGTTTGGTTTGGATGAGGGATGGAGGAGAGATGGTACGCCTCTCTGAGTAGGTGGGTTTTCAAGGAGCGTCTGAAGCTATAAAAGGTTGGAGACAGTCTTATGGAGCGGGGTAGAGAATTCCAGAGGACGGAGCACTAAGTGCGAAGTCTTAGAGGCGGAAGTGGGACGTAGAGATAACAGGAGTGGAGAGACGTAGGTCAGAGGTTGATCAAAGAGGACGGGATGGGGAATATTTCACGATGAGAGAGGAAATATAGTTGTGAGCTAGACTGTTTAGTGCTTTGTAAGTTAGGGTTAATACTTTAAATTGTATTCTAGAGTGTATGGGGAGTCAGTGTAGAGACTGGCAGAGCGCGGAGCAGCTGATGTAGATTGGCGACTTTGGATGAGTCTAGCAGAAGCATTCATAATAGATTGGAGGGAGGAGAGGCGGTGTTTTGGAAGGCCATTTAGCAGTAGATTGCAATAATCAATGCGTGACAAAATTAGGGAATGAATAAGTATTTTTGTAGTTTTTTGAGTAAGGAAGGGATGAATTCTGGAAATGTAGGTGTGAACGGCAGGATTTAGTAAGTGCTTGTATTTGTGGGTTGAATGTGAGCTCTGAGTCTAGTGTGACCCCAAGACAGCAGACCTGGGGTGAGGTGTTGAGAATAGAGTCTCCAACCGTCAGAGAAATGTCAGGTGTTGGATGTCTCGAAGAGGGGGGAATAAGAAGCAGCTCAGTTTTGGACAGATTGAGTTGGAAGTAGTGTGAAGACATCCAAGAGTAAATTGCTGAGAGGCAGTTGGAAAT